>NC_051394.1:49197146-49199646 GCF_015228065.2 Penaeus monodon
ATAATAATAAGACATAGAAGAGGAAGAAAAAGAAGAAAAAGACGGAGAAGAAGAAGACAGAGAAGAATAAGAATAAGACGGAGAAGAAGAAGACGGAGAAGAAGAAGACGGAGAAGATGAAGAAGAAGAAGAGGAAGAAGAAGAAAAGAAGAAGAAGAGGAGGAGGAGAGGGCGAGGAAGAAGACGAAGAAGAAGAAGAAGAAGAAGAGGAAGAAGAAGAATAAGAATAAGAATAAGAATAAGAATAAGAATAAGAATAAAAATAAGAATAAGAATAAGAATAAGAATAAGAATAAGTATAAGAAGAGGAAGAAGAGGAGGAGGAGGAGGAGAGGGCGAGGCTGTGCGAGCAGAGGAAGACGGAGGGCCGAGGCGTGCGCGTGAGGCCACATTGAGAGATCTCCAAATATTGGCGATAGAATTCCTCCGTGGTTGCGTGGCCTGAACTTGTTAGAAAACTTTCCGGTTCGGCTAATTCTTCCTCACTTGAGACTGGAGTGCAATAGCAGCGATGCGATTATATATACAGGGGCTTCTTGTTTGTACTGGAGATGTGAGAGAGAGATGTGTGTGGAACAGGGCTGGTGTGTTGCGTCTTTGTTGTTGTGTTTGGGTGTATGGTTTTCATTTTTTTTTCGTAAATTGAAGATTACTGGGTTTGTATTAGAGAGAGAGAGAGAGAGAGAGAGAGAGAGAGAGAGAGAAGAGAGAGAGAGAAAGGAAGAGAGAAAGAGAGAGAGAGAGAAGAGAGAGAGAGAGAGAGAGAGAGAGAGAGAGAGAGAGAGAGAGAGAGAAGAGAGAGAGAGAGAGAGAGAGAGAGACGGAGAGAAGCGAGAGAGAGAGAGAGAAGGAGAGAGAGAGAGAGAGAGAGAGAGAGAGAGAGAGAGTGAGAGAGAGAGAGAGAGAGAGAGAGAGAGAGAGAGAGAGAGAGAGAGAGAGAATTCGAATTGTATGAAAATATTTCTTTGTTATTGTGCTTTTGCATTTGTTCATAGGTAAGAGTTATGCTTGATCTTTGTTGATCAAATGTTAAAAGGTAAAAAAAAGCTTTAAGAACAAGTAGTTTGTAATGTAAATAATCCACGGAAGAATAACGATTCCTTTAGATGTAATACACGCCTGAAGTATCTCATATTTGGACTAGAAATTTATTAAAGCGTGGAATTTGTTTTTGGTGTTTTACAACAGTTCCTAGAAATGATTTATGATTGTTCTTTATCAGTTACTATATCTTTGATATAGAGTAACATGGAATACAATTATATATTATATATATATATATATATATATATATATATATATATATATATATATATATATATATATATATCATCATCATCATCAAGGGGCTAACGCCGACGGGGGCGCATGGCCGCATCCACCCTTCGCTTCCAGCCACGAGGATCCCTCGAGGCGAGTCTCCAGGCAGGCACACGGCCCATCTCTAGTTCCTCACGACAGGTCTCGTCGAGCTGCCCAAGCCATGATCTCCTAGGACGTCCCACAGGTCTCCTCCACCCAGGGTTGTCTCGCAGAGAGACAACCTGGTGGGCAGGGTCGTCCATAGGGAGGCGAGCTAGGTGGCCATATAGCCTGAGTTGGCGATCCCGGATTATGCAAGTAACAGGTCCCATGCCAGTCTCACGGTGTAACCGCCGGTTGGACACGTGGTCCTGCCAACTGTACCCCATGATCCGGCGAAGGGACTTGTTACAAAAGGCATCAAGGCGAGACTCCAAGGCACTGGATAGCGTCCAGGTTTCGCTTCCATAGAGCAAAACTGGAAGTATCAAGGCCTTGAAGACACGCAGCTTGGTCCTTCTGCATAGGTACCGACATCTCCAAACGCTCTTGTTGATCGAGTTCATGGCTCCTGTTGCCAGACCAATCCGTCTACTGACTTCCTGGTCTGACAACCCAGAGATATGGACTACGCTACCAAGGTATGTAAAACTTTCTGTGACTTCAACGTCCTCGCCGCAAGCATGGATCGACTGAACGGGTTCCCCTAACAGGCCCCCAAAGTCCTGAATCTTGGTCTTGGTCCAGGAGACCTCTAAGCCTAGGGGCTTCGCCTCATTGCTAAATGCATCAAGAGCCGCCACAAGTGACTCCAAGGACTCAGATAGGATGGCAACATCGTCGGCAAAGTCAAGGTCCGAGACCTTAATATTGCCTAGTGTTGCTCCGCACTGACTTTGGCTAGTAGCTCTGCCCATTATCCAGTCCATACAAGTGTTGAAAAGTGTGGGTGCAAGGACACAGCCTTCCCTGAATTAACAGGGAAGAAGTTCGACATACCCCCACCACACTTTACAGCACTTTCAGTACCAGTATAGAGGCTTGCTATCAGGCCAATAATCTGTGTCGGAATTCCCCTGAGCCTCAGGATCTCCCATAGCGATTCCCGATGCACCGAGTCAAACGCCTTCTTGAGGTCGATGTAGGCTGCAAGCAACCCACGACCAAACTCACGACGGCGTTCCACAATTACTCGAAG
>NC_051394.1:49207146-49212146 GCF_015228065.2 Penaeus monodon
ACGATCGAGGGGCCGCGGCTCTCATTCCCGCCGACGACACAGATTGGTCAGGCGATAAGCTTCGGGTCCTCAAGGGGCGAGTCGGGAGCCGCTACCTTGTTGGAAATTTACAACGTTTTTCTCGCCTTTTCCTTCGGCTCAGCACCCTCTCGCCTCCTCCTCCCTCCCTCCCCCTCCCCTTCCCCCGACCCTCAGACCCACTGCTGGAATTCTTCGAGGGATCCTTTCTTCCCCCCCCCCCCCACACACACACTCCCCCTCCCCATCTTCGTGCCGGGGAAAATTCATGCGTGTATACAGATGTATTTGCATATGCAAATATTTGGACTTTTCATCCTGCACATTTTCCTGGCGGGGAACTTAGTGAATTTGGAAGCACGTCAGACATCGAATGCTCCACCCTGAAATTAGCTTGCCATAAGAACGAACAGTATCTGCACTGGACACAAACTTTCACCGGGGGAGAAGTAGGGAAGTTGAAGCTATAACAAGCTGTTCAGATGAAGGGCGACGCAGTGAGTGCTGAGCTGGTTTCCCCTTGAACATCCCCCCCCCCCCCTCATTTAGTAATAGTGCGCTCTTTCTCTCTCTCTTTCTCTCTCTTTTTCTTTCCATCTATCTATCTCTTTGTCTTTCTCTCTCTTTTTCTCTTTCTTTGTCTTTCGCTCTCTTTCTCTTTCTTTGTCTTTCCCTCTATCTTTCTCTCTCTTCGTCTTACCATCTCTCTTTCTCTTTCTTTGTCTTTCCCTCTCTCTTTCTCTCTCTTCGTCTTTGTCTTTCTCTTTCTCTCTCTTTGTCTAATCCCTCTCTCTTTCTTTTCATTATCATTGTTATTATACCAGAGTGCAGACGAGCGTTCCTGTGAACACTCTCAGATGTTTTCCTTTGAACATGATCTTCAGTTATACGCTCTGCAGCTTCTTCGACGCTCGATCAGTATCGTGCAATATAACTTTCTTCGATTCTCCACACGTGTCACATGTTGCTTTAATCATATATTTTTTAAAGTATTGCTTATTTAGTATTCTCTTTCTTCTGTTTTAAAACCGCGTCTGAAAAGAGTAAAAATGTAAAAAAAAGAAAAAAGTGCTTATCAAAAGATTTTTTCTTTCGTTTTTCGTTTTTTTTTTTTTTTTTTTTTTTTGTCTCTCTTTCTGTCTGTCTGAGTGACTGTCTCTCTCTCTCTCTCTCTCTCTCTCTCTCTCTCTCTCTCTCTCTCTCTCTCTCTCTCTCTCTCTCTCTCTCTCTCTCTCTCTCTCACACACACACACACTAATGATTCGAGCTTCCCTCAGTTTCACCCCTAAAGTTGTAAGTTAAACTTGCGTAAATTACTCTTTATTCAAAACTTAATGCAGTTTAGAATAGATTCTTAGACTTGATTTCACCCTGAACATGAAACAGGGCCATCAAGTCAAGAAACCCATCTTAAGGAGATTGAAAATAAAGTTACGTACGAGGAAAGGTAAAAAAAAAAAAATTGGAAAAAAAAGAAGAGTGACAGAATATTAATGGAAGAGACGTACGATGATTAAGGAAGATGGATACTGAAAAGAAATCCAGGAAGAGTGAGAATAAAAAGAGAGAGAGAGAGAGAAAAAGGGAGAGAATATTTCCAGCGAATTCGTCTCTTCTGTAAAAAAAAAATCCTCTCATGAAAAATTTTATCCTTTAAGATGAAGAACCAGAAAAAAAAAATCATCAGTTGGAAAGTGTCTTTTCATCCATTCGTGATAAGAGGAGGTTCGAAAAGGGGTGGGGGTGGGTGGGGGGGCAAGGGTGAGGGGAGAGTAAAGGGTAGGGAACGATCTGCCTTTAGCCATGTGGGAATTGTGAGACGCGAGGGGAAAGGATGAGGGTGTTGAAAGCCCTCGGAAGTGGGTTACTTTTAACCTGCGTGAATATCCTCCCTAATATCCATTATCTCTTATCCTCATTCCAACATCTATCCATGTTCTTACCCTCACGTTCACCCTAGCATTTGGCAGCATGTTTCCCCCTCACATTTAAGGGATTTCTCACCCTCACCCTCGCTATCACCTTATCATCTCACCCCCTTTATCATCCTCTTCAGTATTAGCCTTGAAAGCTTCCACACATTTTACTCATTCTCTTTTCACCTCATCATCTAGAACATGGATAGATGTTAGAATGAGGAGAGAGAGAGTGAAAGAAAGAGAGAGAGAGAGAGAGAGAGAGAGAGAGAGAGAGAGAGAGAGAGAGAGAGAGAGAGAGAGAGAGAGAGAGAGAGTGAGAGAGAGAGAGAGAGAGAGAGAGAGAGAGAGAGAGAGAGAGAGAGAGAGAGAGAGAGAGAGAGAGAGAGAGAGAAAGAGAATACAGTAACGCTATAATTAAGAAACAAAGAATCTGAAAGTTATTTCGAAAAAAAAATTGAAGACTGAGTTAATATTCGAGAGAAATTCACATGGACGTTTCCTTGTCAGAGAAAAGGATTATAACAATTCTCCAAATGAACAACTCATAATAGAAATAGGGAATAATAATACTCATAATAGTAAGAGGAAATGATAACTATGCGAGGGTGACGTGAAAGTGGTTAATCATGCAGGTGAACCGAAAATTCGGAGACCATAAAAGAATTTTTTTTTTTCTTTTTCTTTTTTTTTCTTTCTGAAAGGAGGGAAAATCTGTATTTAAAAAAGATTACGGAAAGGAAAATGAGTGAGGGGAACAAACTAAAATTAATGCGGGGAAAATCGGAGAGAATGAGGGACAAAGGAAGAGAGGGACGGATAAAGTGGGTGACACGAACAGAGAGTAAATAGGAGGGAGATAAAAGAGAGAGAGAGAGAGAGAGAGAGAGAGAGGAGAGAGAGAGAGAGAGAGAGAGAGAGAGGAGAGAGAGGAGAAGAGAAGAGAGAAGAGAGAGAGAGAGAGAGAGAGAGAGAGAGAGTGAGAGAAGGAAGAAGAGAGAGAGAGAGAGAGAGAGAGAGAGAGAGAGAGAGAGAGAGAGAGAGAGAGAGAGAGAGAAGGAGAAAAATGAGATAACCGAATTGATAAACAGACGGAAATAGACTGATAGAGAGGTACATAGGCAGATTATGAAGAGATCGATACATTAAGAGACAGATGTAGATAAAAAAAAAAAAAAAAAAAAAAGAAATAGGAAGATATTTCAATACAGGAATATATAGACAAGAAGATAAATATAGATACACAGACATGGCAATAAAGAGAAAGGTAGTAAGATAAATTCATAAAGAGAGACAGAGAAAGAGAAAGAGAAAGAGAAATAAGAGGGTAAGGATAATGGAAACGTCCCAGGAAAAATGGGAAATGCTTTCGTCATCCATATTCATTAGGAGAAAGAAAACGGGATGATGACCTTCTTGCCCTCAGATGCAGCAGAAGGAAAGAGAGGGAGAGAGAGAGCGAGAGAGAGGGAGCGAGAGAGAGGAGGAGCGAGAGAGAGGAGAGCGAGAGAGAGAGAGAGAGAGAGAGAGAGAGAGAGAGAGAGAGAGAGAGCGAGCGAGAGCGAGTTAGAGAGAGAGAGCAAGCGAGAGAGAGCGAGCTAGAGAGAGAGCGAGCGAGAGAGAGCGAGCGAGAGAGAGCAAGAGAGAGCGAGCGAGAGAGAGCGAGAGAGAGCGAGAGAGAGAGGATGGCGCCGAAGAATGTGGAAGGAAAACCGATAATTATGATTTTTTCTCTCTTTCTTTCTCTTTCTTTCTTTTCTTTTTCCCCCCATTCTTGTTTCACGGCTGGGTATGAATGAAAGGGTCTGATTAAGCTGAAATGATTTTATGCTTGTTTCGTTCATCCGAATTAAAATTTCGCTTATTTTTCGGTCTGTATTTTACATCGTTAGAGACAGAGAGAGACAGATAGATAGATAGATAGATAGATAGATAGAGAGAGAGAGAGAGAGAAAGAAAGAAAGAAAGAAAAAAAAAAGAGAGAAAAAAAACGAAAGTGGGAGGTAGGGGGAAAACAGACACAACAGAGAAAGAGAAAGAAGGAGAAGGAGGAGTAGAAAAAAGACGAAGAAAAAAAATAACAAGAACAATAACAAGAACAAAACAAACAGAGATAACAACAAGAGTATCCTCCAACATTACGCTTCAAATTTCATTCCTTCCAGAGCAAAGGAACCTCTCGGATAATTACTCGCTCTGTCATTTATTTCCATATTCTTAATCCCGCATCGTTTCAGCGGAAGTGCCTGACAGATGCGATATTTCCGGAGAGAAACACACACAAAAAGAGAGGAGGAAGGAGTCGAGACAGGCGGAGAGGATGATGGATGGGATAATGTTTAAAGAATGTAAATAAACAGGGTAAAAAAGAAAGGAGGTGGAAAGGATAGATAGATTGACTGAGCACCGCTCTGTTTGGTAGGTTGGTAGATAGATGTAAATTGTTCATTGTAGATAGAGGGTTGAGAGCTAGAGGGTGGATAGATTGGTAGATAGACGTAAAGAGAGTTGTAGATAGAGAGATTGAGAGATAGATTGATAAATAGATGGACCGACAGACGTCCCTAGAGAAAAGGACAAAAAAGAAAGGAGAAAACGTGTGTGTGTGTGTGTGTGTGTGTGTGTGTGTGTGTGTGTGTGTGTGTGTGTGTGTGTGTGTGTGTGTGTGTGTGTGCAATTGTATGTATGTATGTATGTATATGTATATATAATAAAAAAAAGTAAATAGATAAACAAGATATAAAAAAAAAAAAAACAGAGAACACAAAACAAGCCAATAATCCTTACCACAAGCACAAACATCCCTTCTCGAGATGCGCCAAGAGGTACTACCCACAGACCCAGCGAAGTAGCGAATCAATAAAAGCCAAAAGACAGATATGCTATCGGCGTGTAATCACCACACATATCATAACGAGACAAGTCATATCCATCTGTCAGCGTTCCTTCGCTGAGTCAGATGCCACGTCTCAGCCCCGACGGTGATCGCCACCAGGATAGCTTGCTTACGGTCTTGCACCAGAGGATCAGTCAATTAGCTTCGCGATGTGAAGAAGGGAAGTAGTA
>NC_051394.1:49217146-49222146 GCF_015228065.2 Penaeus monodon
TCCCACAAACGGAGGGGAATCTGGTTAGAATATATCTGGGGGGAAGGGAGGCGAGGAGGAGGAGGAGGAGAGGGAAGTGAAGAGAAGGGGAGGAGGAGGAGAAGGAGGAGGAGGAGGAGGAGGAGGAGGAGGAGGAGGAGGAGGAAGAGAGGGGAGTGAAGAGAGAGGGGGGCGAGGAGAGAGGGGTGTGGAAAGGGGAGGAGGACAGAGGGAAGGGGAAAGGGGAGGGGGACAGAGGGGTGGAGAAGTAGAGGTAGAGAGGGGAGAACGAGGAGAGAGATGTGGGGAAGGGGAAAGAAAGAGGGGTGGGGAAGGGAAGGCAGAGAGGAGAGGAGAGAGAGGTGGGGAAAAGTAAAGAGGAGAGAGGGATGGAAAAACGTTAGGAGGAGAAGGGAGAGGAGGATGGAGGATTGGGAAAAGGGGAGAAGAGGGGAGAGGAGGAGAGAAATTGGGGAGAAAGGGGAGGAGAAGAAAGAAAAATGTCGCTGAGGAAAGAGGGAGTTGACAAGACGACGAAAGTGTAGGAGAAAAAGCGAGGAAGATAAGAAGTTGAGGGGGAAGAAGAGAGAAGGATGGGGAGAAGGGGACGAATGGAAGATAACAAGGAGGGGAGAAGAGAAAGAGAGAAACGGTCGAGAAGTGAAAGGACAACAGCCGTCTGAGGAGAGGGAAGAGGAGAGAATGGAGAGGGGAGAGGGAGAGAGAGGGACGAGGAGAGGAAGAAAAGTGAAGAGGGACGGGTGAGGGGAGAGAGAGGAGATGAAAGAAAAAGGGAAACAGTGGCAGAAGAACCCTGAGGGGAGAGCGACGAGGGGAGAGTGGAAGGAAGAGTCCGAGAAAGACAGAGGGATGAAACGAGAAGTAAAGAGGGGTCTGGAGGGGAGTGTAAAGAAAGAAGGGTCAAGAAGAAGAAGGAAAAGGATATATTTGAAGAAAGAGAAAAGAAAGTAAGGAGGGAAAAGTACAGAAAAAAGGGTCAGAACGAAGAGGAAAAAGGGAAAATAGGAGAAAGAGAGATAAGAGGAGAAAAGTACAGAAAAAAGCGTTCGAAGGGGAGAAGGAGGGAATAAATAAGGGGAAAGAGGGGAAGATCCCAACCAAAGCAAAAAAAGGAAAAAAAATAAGGAAAAGAAAGAGGAACGAAAGAAAAAGAAAGAGAAGGATATAAAGATAAAGACGAAGGGGTGGAGTCAAGGACTAGGAATCCTCAGAAAGGAAAGGGCACAGGATGAGCGAGGGGAAGGATACTGAGCCGGGGAGAGGGGAGAGGGGAGACGGAGGAGGGAGAGGGGAGAGAGGAGAGGGGAGACGGGAGGGGGGAGAGGAGAGAGGAGAGAGAGGAGAGAGGAGAGAGGAGAGGGGAGAGAGGAGAGAGGAGATAGGATAGGGGAGAGGGGAGAGAGGAAAGGAGAGGGGGGAGAGGGGAGAGGGGAGAGAGGAGAGGGGAGAGACAGCCAGCAGACCGCAAGAGGAAATGTCAAAATTTGTTTGCCAGAAACTTTGCAGGAAAGTCTGTTTTTCCTTCGGGGAGCTTAAGGGAAATGAGTTTTTTTTTTCGTTCGTTTTTTTTTTTTCGTTTTCCAAGGGGGCGAGAGGGGAAAAAAACGTGACGTGAAGGGAGAGGCAAAGTAACCCGTGGAATAACTTTATATTTTTGTGTACCGAATTTGGGACGCAAATTATTTTTTCGTCTTAATATTTCTCGAAATGTACAATTCTCTTTAAGGAAATCATAAGAATTTTCTCTTATTTATTTATTATTACCAATCATTTATTAATATTTCATGAGCTTTATTATTTATTTTCTATCATTGCCTCTTAAATCCTTCTTGTCGACATTCTACAATTTAAGATTTTACTATCAGTAAGACTATCGTTATTTTTATTAGTATTGTTATCAATATACCTATCATCATTGTTTTACTGTTGTTGTTGTTTTAGTGTTATCGTTATTGTTATTATTATTATCATTTTTACCATTATTGTTATTATTATTATCATTTTTATCATTATTATTAGTAGTAGTATTACCACTACTACTATTATGATTACCATTATTATCATTATTAAATTGTCATCATTATTGTCATCATTATTGTCATCATTCTTCTTCTTCTTCTTATCCTGATGATGATGATAATAATGATGATTATTAGTATTATAATTACTATCATCACCATCATTACGCAATCATTATCATCTAAATAACTTTTATCTTTATTATCCTTTATTATTACTATCATTATCATCATTATTATCATCATCATTATTATTATCATTTGTAAGAATAATAATAATAGTATCATTAATGTTTCATAATTGATGTTACAATTAGTATTGCTGTTGTTGTTGTTGTTATTCACTTTGTTTTCATTGTTATTACTATTATTATTAACATCATTACTATCATCCTTTTTACTGTTGAAATGTATCATCATTATTACGATAATACCAAGCAAAACAAACAAACAAGCAAGCAAACAAACAAACAAACAAAACACTGACAACAACAACAGCAACATCCATCAACAAAGATAACAAATGACTGTTCAAACGATTAAATTCAGTCATTAGCGTAGGAGAGCGATAACAAGAGAATCCTTAAAGCTAAAGCACATTTAGCCATTAGCACAAAGTACTCTGGGTCTCCTTTTCTTTTTTCATCGCTCCCTTCTCTTAGAGTTTCGTTTGATCTTTCATCTACATCAGATATAAGCCCTCATGCCCCTTTCTCTCGTTTATTGTTGCATTATCAATTGCTAATTTTATTTTCATGAGATTTATTACATACAAAACCTGAATTATGGTAAATATGCAATTCAAAGTAAGATATTAATTGATAAATAGAGACGTAGATAAGTACATAAATACATGAGATATAGATAAATGTATGGATACACGAAAAGCATGATAGAAATTGATGGGTGAATTTGACTGAACGAATATTTGCAACGGAATATATCAATATTAATATCAATATTAACACTAATTTCTTAAAGCACGAAAAAAAGAAAAGAAAAAAAGAAAGAAGAAGAAGAAGAAGAAGAAGAAAATTATATATATATATATATATATATATATATATATATATATTATATACAATATATATATATATATATATATAATATATATATATATATATATATATATATATATATATATATAATATATATATATATATATATAACATAGCCTATAATCCAATTATGTGTTTTCTTTATTGACCAACGTGTTTAATATTTAAAATATTATTGATACCCCTATTAACATCATTGAAATCAACCAAGCAACTATACAGACTCCCTAAAAAAAATAAATAAATAAAAACCTAATTAACAAAAAGAAAAAAATATGTAATAAAAAAAGAAAAGAAAAGAAAAACGATCCAGTACGGTTCTAGACTTTTATAATAAAGATAATTCGAAAGTTTGTTACTGTGCAGTTAAGGATTAAACAAAGCCTGGTATAATTCGCCACACTTTCCTCTAAACCGAGAGGGCCGGTTTAGAGAGAGTGAGGGGGGGTGGGGGGGGGCAAAAAGGGAGAAGAGGAGGAAATAATGGAAGATAAGGAAAGGGGGTGGGTGGTGGTGGGAGGAGGAAGAAGAAGGAAGGAAGAGAGGAAGAAGAAGAAGAGAGAGGAGGAGGAGGAGGAGGAGAGAAGGAGGAGGAGGAGGAGGAGAGAGAGCGAAGGAGGAAGGAGGAGGAGGAGAGGAGAGGAGGAGGAGGAGGGAGGAGGAGAGAATAGGAGGAGAGGAGGAGGAGGAGGAGGAGGAGAGAAGAGGGGAGAGAGAGAGAGAGAGAGAGAGAGAGAGAGAAGAAGAAAAAGAAGAAGAAGAAGAGAGAGTAGGATGACGAGGTAAAGGAAGGGTAAGGAACAATACGGCATAAGATTAAAGACAAGGGAGTGAATGAGACGGGAAATGAAAACGAAAGATGGAAGACGAGGAGGAAGAAGAGGAGAGGGGAAAAAAGTTAGATGATTAAGATACGAAAATTAGTTGAAGGGATTGCTTTGCATAACAGCAAAAAATACTGTGCAATATCAAGTGATACGCTGCATAGGCTGGGAACTGCAGCATTAAATAGTAAATTGTTTATTAAATCATAGAATCATACAGCATCAGATAAAACAACAACAACACCATCGTGCACAGACACAGATTTCCTAAACAGGAGAGCATCTTTAAATCTCAATTTGTTCCAGATAATTTCATCCCCCCCCCCCCCCCAAGCCTCCTTTCCACTCCTGCATCTTCCTCTTTGCAAGAAAATCCTTCACAGAGAAGGATCATTAACTATAGGATGACGAGAGTCCAATCCTAAATTCTCCTGGAGGATTTGAAGGAAAAGATTTTTCTTAAGAACATGAGACGAGGAGGAGGAAGACGTGAAGGCGGAAGATAATCCAATTATCGAAATTGATTTAATTGATATAATTATTGTAATTAATCGACATATTTATAATACGTGTAGTTTATTTTGATTATTGTTTTATGCTATATAATCTAATCTATTTCATTTATTGTTTGGATGATATTTTGCTGTCATTTTAGTGTACTGTTCAGGAGCAATATTCAGAGGGGTCAACGACGGACCTGTGGAGACGAAGGTAGATAATTTTTTATGTATATGGAGTATCTATTGTACTATTGAGTCTAAGTCACATCAGGGTATACTGTTACATTGTATATCGTATACTGATAAGATTATATTTTTATTTCTTTTTTCCCGTTCTTATTTTTTCATCCTTTCTTCCTATTTTTCCCTTTGCTGGTATTAATTTTTTTTCTCTCTCTGTATCTGTGATATAGAGAAAAAATACAGGTTTGTTATTTATTTCTATATTTGTTTAATTTTTTTTGTGTGGTGGGTGACCTTCCTAATTTCGCACTATGCTAGCATAATTTTTATTTCTTTTATCACTGTTATGTACGTTGTCATGTTATTATCGTCATTACTGTGCATTCTCAATTTTTCTTCTCGTTTTAATCTTTTTAT
>NC_051394.1:49257146-49259646 GCF_015228065.2 Penaeus monodon
CGAGGGAAGGAAATAGGGGAGGGGCAAGAGGAGAAATGGGAGGGGAAGGGGGGAGGAGGGAAGTAGGGAAGGGAGGGAGGGGGAGAGGAGTGAGGAGGGGATAGGTGGGACGAGGGAATAGGCGAAGCGAGGGAGAAGGGTGAGGAGGAAAGGGATGGGGAGGGAGCAGAGAGGGGCAGCGCAGGAGGAGGGAAGATAGGGGGAGGGGAGAGTCAGCCGAGGCAGGGGGGTGATGGGGAAAGGGGGATAAGTTTAGTGAGCTACTGACGGGGAAAGGGGGGAGGGGAAGGCAAAGGGAGAGGGGGGGCAGGTCGCGTGGTGTTGTTAGCAAAGAACCTAAGGGACACAGAGATAGGATTATGCAAGAGGATAGACTACGAACCCGTCAATGAATGAAACAATCTCAATTTTGGAAAATGGTTGAGTGGAGGGCATCTAGAACCAGGATGGCATAAATGGAGTGAAGAGGGAAGGGAAATAATGGGGAGAAAGAGGGAAGGATATAGAGGGAATAGAAGGGAAGGAGAGAGGAGACAAAGGGAAGTGATGAAAGAAGGAAGGAAATAAAGGAGTGAGAGAAGGGGAGGAAAGGGGGTATATAGGTAAGAAGGAGGGAGGGGAGGAGAGGGAGAGAGGAAAGGGAAGGGAAGAGGGAGAGGAAGGGAAGGGGAGAAGGGGAAAGGGGGGTACAGACAGAAGCAAGGGGGGAGGGGGAAGGAGGAAAGGGAGAGGAGGGGAGGAAGTGGGGGGAGAGGGGAAGCGCAGGAAGGGAGGGTGGGGGGCACGACGGTCGTGTACACTTGGCCGCTGGTAGCCCCCCCAAAATGGGTGCAATGAATTTCCATTTCTCCAAGGGAGCATTTCAGAGATAAGATTATGCTAATGAGGATAGACTCGAACCCTGTCAATGAAATTCGCAAACAATTCTCACACTCTTTGTAAAATTGTCTTAGTGGATTTAAAGGACATTCTTAAGAAACCCAGGATGACTTGCATAAAATCTGGTATTGAAGTCTTTTATGTGTGTATATATTTATGTGTATATATATATATATATATATATATATTTTATATATATATATATATATATATATATATATATATATATATATATATATATATATATATATATATATATATATATATATATATATATATATATATATATATATATATATATATATATATATATATATATATATATATATATATATAATGTACATACTTAAAATTTATTTAAAAGAAATAGACAGATAGATAAACAAATATAAATAAATCAATATTTTCTTTTTATACTCTATTTCCGTATCATACAAATTGAAAAAAAAAAAAAAAAATACGGAACAAGTTTCGAAATGAATTTTTGTAATCATGTTTCGAGTGATGATATGCGTTTTAACAACATATAGAACATGTTATACCTTTTTTCAAAAACGTGATATGATGGAAAAATATTACGTGATTTGCATTAGCGATAACGGTGTGGGTGGTGTTGATGATGATCGTGATGAAGAGGAGGAGGAGGAGGATTATGATAATGGTGATGATAATGATAATGATGATGAAAATGATGATGGTGAGGAGGAGGAGGAGGAGGTTGGTAATGATGAAGATGATAATGATGAGGATGAAGATGAAGAGGCGGAGGAAGAGGAGGATGACGATGATGATGATGATGATGATGATAATGGTGATAAGATGATGCTGATGCCATTGCTGCTGCTGCAGTGATGATAATGATGATGTTGATAATGATCATGCAGGTGATGATGATGGTGATAATAATAATGAAAATCAAGATGATGATTATGGTAAAGATAATGAAGATGAATACATTGATAATGATAATTATGACGACAATGATAATGATGATAGGCTGGGCATAGTGATAAATACAAATCCAAAGCGAAAATAACAACAAAAAACATTTTTATTAACAAAAACACAACCCGAGAGAGAGAGAGAGAGAGAGAGAGAGAGAGAGAGAGAGAGAGAGAGAGAGAGAGAGAGAGAGAGAGAGAGAGAGAGAGAGAGAGAGAGAAGGCAACCCTCTACATTTCATACAAGAAAATCCCAAACCAGATCTGTTTTCTCTCTCACCCACTCTCTCTCTCTCTCTCTCTCTCTCTCTCTCTCTCCCCCTCTCCATCTCTCTCTCTCTCTCTTTCTTTTATTTTCTTTCCTTCTCTCCTCTAATTCCTCTCTCCCTCTCTCCTTTACGTTTAAACAGCGACGTGCGCTTTTTGATTAATTGCTCTCAATAGCCGCCTTGTCCCTCTTCCTCCTACTTTTCATTTGACTCATTAACTCGTAATTACTCTTCCCTGATGTTTTGCGTCCTCGATCCCTGGTTACTTTAATTTCTTCGGTTCTGTTTCAGTACATGAGGGTTGGTTCCTGTGTTTGGCTTCGCTTGGTTTTGCTTATCTTTGCTTAACTTTGCCTGACTTTGCTTGGCTTGGGTTGGCTGCTTCTGCTTGGCTTTGCTTGTCTCTGTCTG
>NC_051394.1:49269646-49274646 GCF_015228065.2 Penaeus monodon
GTGGGTGGGAGGAAAGGGTAGGAGAGGAAGGGGGTGGGAAGGAGGAAGGAGGGGATAGGAGAGGAAGAGGGCAAGGCAGCGTGCCTGTTGGGGTGGGTGGGAGGACGGAGGGAGTAGGAGAGGAAGGGGATAGGATGGAAGGGAGGGCAGAGGGGGTAGGGTGGAAGGAAGGGCAGAGGGGGGTAGGATAATGGGAGCCAGCAACGATACTCTCCTCTCTCGCCTCTTGGGTCCAAAAAGGAGAGAATTTATTTCTATATTCATGCTTAGTTATGAGGAGCAGTAGTGAGGTTGCAGAGTGAGGGGATGAGGCGGAAAGGGGATGGGGGAGGAAGAGGATAAATAGGAGGGAGAAGGGAGGAAGGGATGGGTTTCAGCCATTATACCCTAACACATCCTAGGTTCAAAAAATATATTGTTTTATATATTCATTTTACTCGTGCATCCAATTATTCTTATTAATATATTTTTTGTTGATTTTTTTTCCCGAGGGGCGGTTGTTTAATAATTCTGTTTGTTTTGTCCTTAATTAATAAAATTTCTATTGTTCATCTTTATTTCTGTGTTTATTTATACATAGATGGACTGATCGATGCAGATGCAGATGCAGTTATAGATATAGATATAGATATAGATATAGATATAGATATAGATACAGATGTAGATATATAAACATATATGGATATAAATAAAGAAACATATAGATATAGATATAGATGTAGATGTATCTACAGATATTGTTGATAGATAGATACGTGTCCATGAACTTTGATATTCGTAAGCCTAATTTCGTTTTTTAAAATAATTTTCTGCATTCATATCTACTTAATTTCATTTTTTTTAGATTTTTTATATCGATTATTATTTTACTTCTGTTTTTATTATCATTTTTTGGGTGATTCGAAGATTAAAGTGATAACCACATACACTTACTCGCTGTGCAGACATACACACACACACAATAATAAATATAAAACCTCATAATAGAAAAAAAATATTAAAGCAAAATGAACAGGAAAGCATCAAGAATTATGTATAAGTGATTGAGCGAATTAACAAATAAATAGAGAAAAGAATAAAAAAGATAAATAGGTAAATAATTAAATCAGTACACCCCCCACCCCACCCCAAAAAAATAAATGAAATAAAATAAAATTGATATGTATGACATGTCAAAAAAAAAAAAAAAAAAAAAAAATGCAACACATTTTAAAAATATCAAACACATTAAATAAAAGTAAAAAAAAAAAAAAACAGCAACGCAAGACATATAAAAATATCAAATAAATGAAAAAGAAACAGACAAACAAACAAAAAAACAAGATATATCTAAGAAATCATATAAAAATAAAGCAAAAAAATAAAATAAAAATAAAGAGAGAGAGATAGAGAGAGCAGGAGAGAGAGAGAGAAAGAAGAGAGAGAGAGAGAGAGAGAGAGAGAGAGAGAGAGAGAGAGAGAGAGAGAGA
This sequence comes from Penaeus monodon, assembly GCF_015228065.2. Classification (NCBI taxonomy): domain Eukaryota; kingdom Metazoa; phylum Arthropoda; class Malacostraca; order Decapoda; family Penaeidae; genus Penaeus; species Penaeus monodon. The sequence goes on from NC_051394.1 coordinate 49,271,116, forward strand.
GAGAGAAGAAAAGAAAACGCAGGAAAAAAAGTAAACAGAAAGAGAACTTGGATAAGGGTTAATTTCCTCGCTGAATAATCAAAATGACTTTCTGAATCATTGACTTAAGGCTCAGATTGAAGCTATATGTTTGTTTTCTCTCCCGAGTCCCTGGGAGGCCGTTAATCTCGAATTTGTTTGGTATGATGCGCGGAGATGCGTATTTGTTTCTTTGTTTGCGTGTGTGATTGTTGGTTTGTTTGGTTATTTCGTTTGTTTGTTTGGATTATTTGTTTATATGTGTGTTTTTTGTTTTTTTGTTTGTTTGTGTGTTGGTTCGTTTTTGCTTGCTTGTCTATTTTGTTCATTTGCTTGTTTGCTTTTGTTTCTTTTGATTGTTTGTGTGTCTTTTGTTTTGCGTTTGTTTGTTTTTGATTGCTTGTTGTTTGTTTGTTTCGTATATCTGTTTGTTTGCTTGTTTTGTTTATTTGTTTATTCGCTTGTTGTATGCGTCTGTTGTTTTGTTTATTTATTTGCTTTGTTTGTTTTTTGTTTGTTTACGTGTATGTTTACAAGTCTGTCTACTTGTGTGTCTGTTTACTTGTCTGTTGACTGTCTGTGTTTGTGGGAAAGGGAAAACAAGAAAATAAGATTAATAATAAAAACTTAATGTTTATCACAATGGCAATGGTAGCAGTTATGGTTGTAAATGATAATGATATAATAATAATAGTAATAATAATAATAGCAACAATAATAATAATAATAATAATAATAAAAATAATAACAACAACAACAATAATGATAATGATAACTGTAATAATGTTAATAATGAAAATCATTATAATAACAATAATAAGAATAAGAATAAGAATAAGAGTAAGAATAAGAATAATTTTAACAATCAAAATAATAATAACAATAATAATGAAATTTAAAGCAGATGGTTCACCGTTATTCAGTAGAGGTAAAAGTGTATGACGCACATTTTCGGATTCATAATGCACCCTAGAATTTAAAGGCACAACATATGAATGTCTAGTAGAGGAGAGATGGCCAGTACAACTTTAGCAGTAACAGAAATTGCATGCTATTGCGTCATATATATATATATATATATATATATATATATGATATATATTATATATATATATATAATAATATAATATAGTATATAGTATATAGATAGATATATATATATATATAGATAATATATAGATATATAAGTATAGAGAGATATAGATAATATAGATATATGATATAGATATATAGATAACACACACACGCACACACACACACACACACACACACACACACACACATATAATATATAATAATATACAGAATATATATATAATATATATAATATATATATATAATATATATAATATATTATATATATAAATATATATCATATATATAGATATATATATATACAACTAGACATATACATATACACACACGTATATATATATATATATATATATATATATATATATATATATATATATATATAATATATATATTATATATATATATATATATATATATATATATATTTCCGACAGATATTCGTTGATATTCCTGTAAACTTGCATTCGTGGTACAGTTTCGGAAGTATCATTTGCCACTTCCTGACACGTATTACACAACGAGAATGGGCCAACCACAATGACCACACAGGAAAGCCAAATAGAGTATATTACAGCACAGTCACGTTCTAAACAGACATATCATAGAAGTCACTGCCACATTGTACTGTCATTCCAGTATCACAAGTCACAGTCCCGTGACCACTGACCACCGACCACTGCACATCCACACACGCCCGGAAAGTAACCACATCTCCTATTAATGCAACCCCAACCCCTCCCTCCCTTCCTCTCCTCCCTCTTCTCTCCATCCTCTCTCCCTCGTTAACCTTCGCCTTCGGTGGGGCTGGGATAGGTAGGGGTCAGTGAGGGCGGCGGGAGGTGTCGGGAGGTGTCGGGAGGTGTCAGATGGGGTCGGTAGGAGACCAGTGAAGTCAGGAGGGGACCGGTGGAACGGGATAGGTCGGGTGGGCGTCGGGGGGCCCATGAACCAAAATTATGCGTCGCGTTCCACCACGAGTGCATCGCTGAGACCCAAAGCGGTAATGCCTTCTGTCTACACTAATGTTGAACAGGACGCCGGAGCTTTGAAGCTGGCTTATCGATCGGTTGCAGGCGGATGTAGCGTTACCCGATATGATATTGCAAAGGTTTAGAATTGCAACACTAACTGTTGAAATTCAGGTTTCCCCCTCTCCTACCCTCTCCCCCCTTCCCCCAATCCTCACTCCCTTCCCGTCCACGCAAGTCTCTTTCAAGGAGAAGCAAAGCGTCTTTTGATCATTCACAAACAAATTTCAAAATCACGTTTTTCCTTTCATACACACAGATCATCAAAGGAGGAATAGATAAGGGGATAATGCAGGTTTTCCATAGACGGCGGAGAGTCAGATTCGTCACAGACTGAGAGACACTGCAGACTTTAATTCATGGATTTTAAGTTCTTTTTTTTTCTGCTGGCTAGACCGAGACTGAGACCGCAAGACGAAGAGCAAGACCGAGATGGAGACCAAGACCGAAACTAAAAAAAACAAACCTAAAGACCCGAATTAGCGACCAGTATCAAGCCCGGAATCGAAACCGAGATCGAGTCCGTAGTCCACCGTTGCGAATCTTCCCCTCGCGAACCTGCTCAGGGCGAGGGAGTCCAGAAGCCACGGGATCTCCGAGGGGTTCACGACGCCATTTTCGAGATCTCACCGAAGCCTCGTTTTTGCGTTGCGTCAAAGTTCGATATTGCGAAACGACTCCACAAGACGCCCGATCGCACCTTCCTTTACAAACACTTACGGCTTCGATTCCACTTCGGAGAATAATCGTCATGGATTCCGTATCGTATCTCGGGATGTACTTTTATTTTATTTATTTATCTATCTATTTATTATCTATTATTGTTGTCATTATTATTATTGTTATTATTATTATTATCATTATTATTATTATCATTATTATTATTATTATTATTATTATTATTATTATTATTATTATTATTACTATTATTGTTATTATTGTTATTATTGTTATTAATATCATCATTATTATTATTATTAATTTATTTATTCTGAATGCAGGTGTATCTCGGTACGCAACAGAGAAGTGAATTCAGAGCGAGAATTCTCTTATGATTCAGTTGTTATCTCGGGAAAACAATTTTAGCTGGATAAAGACGTATTTTGGCGATCAATAGAAAAGTACGTTGAGAGTGAATACGTACGTACACTATATCACAGTACACTTTTTGTATATCCTTGCAACAGGATGTGTGTGTAACCTTGTTTTCGTTGCTCATATCACGGGAAAATCAGATCCGTAATGTTTATATTTAGCTCCAATAAGTTCAAATAAGAATCATGGAAGAAAAATATACAGTATATATCCGTTTCTCATAGGCAATGGAGGCTTCAGACAGATAGCTCTGCATAAATCTTCCTCCAGCATGTGGTAAACGTTAATTAAATGA
>NC_051394.1:49279646-49282146 GCF_015228065.2 Penaeus monodon
AAATTTTTTTTATATATAAATAAATTTTTTTTTTTTTATTTATATAAAATATTATAATATATTTTATATATATATATATATTATATATATAATATAAAATATATTTATATTATATAATAGAATATATAATATAAAAATATATATATAAGGGATATATATATAATATAATATATAATATATATATAATATAATATATATATATATATAATATAATAATATAATATAGGGGGAACTAATATATTATATAAATATATAATATAATATATAAATATATAAAAAATAGATTATAAAAATATATATATAATATAATATAAAAATTATAATATATATATAATATATTATATTAATTATATAATAATATATATAATATAATATGCGTATATGCCACTGAAAAGAGTAATATTAACGATATGGCTTCGCTCCATCCATTCCAGCAGGAATTATGAGTCGGGTGCCCATACCAGCAAGCGCTTCGCTGAGTTATGCTTACCCATCCACTAAGCACGCTATGGCCGAGTCTGCGTGTGGTGTGGGTATGCGGCGTGGAAGAAGGAGGAGTGGGGGAGAGGAGTGGGGGAAGGAGAGGAGGGATGGGGAAGGGGAGGAGATATGGGGAAGAGGTGGTGGAATGGGGAGGAGGAAGGAGGGATGGGGAGGAGGAAGGAGGGATGGGGAAGGGGAGGTGGAATGGGGAGGAGGAAAAGGAGGAAGGGGGGGAAGGGGAGGAGGAAGGGGTTAGGGGGGGGGGGTGTGAAGGGATGAGGAATGGGGAATTGGCGGGAGGGGGGGGGAAAGAAAGAGAGAAGGAAGAAGAGGAAGGAAAAAGGAAAAGAGAGAGTGCGAAAGCGAGAAGGAGAGGAAGAGAGGAAAACAGAGAGAAAAAAGGAAATAAGAGAAGAAATAAAGGAAATTTAAGAGAAAAAGGGGACCAGCAAGTGAGAAAAAGAGGGAATCTAAGGAAAGGATGAAAAGAAAGGAGAAAGAAGGAAAAGAGAAGGGGAGAGAAGACAAAAGAAAGAATAACTATTGGGAGAGAGAGGAAAAGGAGACGGGAAATGCGCGAGGGGAGAAGAGACGGCGATAAAGGGAGAGACAAGAGGGGAGAAGGGGAGTGAAGGAGGGGAGAGAGTGATGGAGATGATAGATTGAAGAGAAGAGGAAATTGGAGTGCTTTAGATGCATGCACATACATACATACATACAAACACACACACACATACACACATACACACACACACGCATATATATATATATATATATATATATATAAAAATATAATATATATAGATATATAAGATATAAGAGAAATAATAGATAAAATAGAGTAGATATATAGATATAGATAGATGTAGATATAGATAGATAGAAATGATAATATAAATATATTATATATGATATAAAAAAATAGAGATATAAGATATATATAATATTATAAATATTAGATATATATGATAATTGTGTGGCGGTGGGTTGTTTGTGATAGAATATATATAGATGAATATATAGATATAGTATAGGTATAATGAGTATATGATATTAGAGAGTATGATAGCTGACATGTAGTGGAGAGACATGATATATAAAATATATATAGATATAGATATATAATATCATAATATAGAATAGAATATATAATGTATATATTATATATAATATAGTATGAGAGATATATAGTAATATATATATCTAGAGATAGATTATATATATATATTTTTATATAATATAGGATATGATAGTATATTTTTATATATATATATATATCTTTATATATAATATATATATAAAGATATATATAATATATATATATATATATATATATATAATAATATAATATATAAAATATATTATAATTTATATATATATAATATATATATATAGATATATATTATATATATATTTATATAGATATTATATATATAAAATATATAATATAATATATATATAAGATATATATATATATATATATATATATATATATATATATATAATATATATATATATATATATATATATATATATATAATATATATGTATACATACAAACACACTCACCCACACACGCACATATAATCAGAGTAGTCAAAATCATGAAAGAAAGAAAAAAATGTCTCTGATAAACACACACACTCTCTTGCAGAATTGCCTTTTTGCAAGCGCTCTCCAAAGCAACACAACGCAATTCCCAAATATAAATCCTGCAACATTATCCACGATGTGCTTGCAGCGGTAAGTAATCAATATTGCAATTCATTAAGCGACGGGCCGAGACCAACGCATGGGAGGGGAGGGAGGAGGGAGAGGAGTGGGGGGGGGTAGGGAGAAAGAGTCAGTACCCTCCCCCCCCCTCCCTCGGCATCATCTTTAGTCATGCACAAATAAAACATGCAGTCATTTGCATCGTCAACGGCCAAAGTTTGTACCTAAATTGCTTTTAACGTTTTCCTGACTTCGGCCAATCTGCATGCTCGCAATATTTTCCAGACCTTCGATAATGCCTTTG
>NC_051394.1:49329646-49337146 GCF_015228065.2 Penaeus monodon
GATCGTTCACAAATGATGCCACATCCACTTCTCCCGGCTGCATGTGACGAAAAAGAAAAAGGAAAAAGAAAGAATGATAACTGAGAGAATTTATGTAATGCGATAGATAGAGGCTACTCTATTTTTTTGAAATCGTATTCAGGATAACGGTAGTTGAGCGAACAAGATAAGAACCATGAGGAATATTTGAACAATTCAAGAGGACCTCGAAAGATCGCAAAAGATGTACAGGCTACTTGGTTTTCCTTGCATTTTTCTCTTAAGATATGTGTTAATTGATCTTTGGTTCTCCAGCACTTCGTCGACTTGCTTAATGATGTCACTTGCATACATAGTTGTAGGATGCTTTGCAAGATTCCTAGTCAGTGGGCAATGTTATGCATGATTCCAGCGCAATAGAGAGTGAAGTACGTAGTTCCATGTAAAATAGTAATATCATGCAGAATTTTGAGACAGTTGACAATGTTATATAGGATTCTTGGGCAATAGGCCTTATGACAATAGTCATCAATAAATAATGTTTTCAAGGTGTCAATAGACAATCCTGTGTAGGTTGCCATCTTACCAATATCATGAATTATTTATTGAGTAAATCTGGAAAAAAAAGACAAATCATGTCTGTCTCCCGTTCGACTAAAAACAGGCTTAATGATTCCATATACGATAATTATGATTAAGAATATCTCAGTCAGTTGCATAAGATGATCCCAATTAACGAATCTTAAACATTATCCTTAAGATATCTGAAATCATCTTTTTTATAATTAGTATCACCTTTTATTCCAATTCTTTGACGATCAGTATGGCGTAATTGTAAGGCTCAATTTTTCATCCTTATTATACTTTTTTCTAAGATATTCAAGCTAGTTTATCACTGAATTAGAAATGAACCCAAGTTCTGTCTTTTCTTCTAACTACACATTATCTCCTTAATAAAAGACAATTTGAATACTAAACTCTTAAAACAATTTTAATAAGGCCATAAAACATATGAGAAAGTTATTCAGAGAAGACATAAAAACAGTTTATGTAAATGTGGGTTTTTATTGTCCCATATAGAACACCATACGCATAAAGAAGTAAAAAAAATAAACAAATAAAAGAGGAAAAAAAAATCTGATTAAATCATACTAAAAAAGGTGTTACTATGTCACATTTATGCATCTAATATTTAAGCGATATGATGTACTCTGTATATACTTAATGATTTAATAGTGCAACGTAATATTATATATATATATATCTCACCTGGATTTTTTTTTTTTAATGGATGAATAAACTAGTATTTGTTTACCTATATACACTATGTATGCTATAAGATTTCATATTGTAACAAGATTTTTCACATATCACCTGGTTATTTTTACAAATGGATGAATAAACAAGTATTTATTTGCTTATATTTCTTGTGTTTTCTCCCTTTTGCCACGAGCATCCACTTCCTATAATGAAGACGCTCTTTGTTCACATTTTTATTTCGTGTACGTCCCTTGTATATATTTACTTTTAACGCTTTTCGTTTTTCTATTGGTTTTATGTTTTCTCCTCTATATTAGTTCTCTTTCTGTTTATGTTTTCATTCATTTATGTTTGTTTCTCTGTTTGGTTATATCTTTGTTGTTATTTGTTTTCTGTATCTCTCTCTGAATCTCTGTCTCTGTCTTTGTCTTTGTCTTTGTCTTTGTCTTTGTCTTTGTCTTTGTCTTTGTCTTTGTCCTTGTCCTTGTCCTTGTCCTTGTCCTTGTCCTTGTCCTTGTCCTTGTCCTTGTCCTTGTCCTTGTCCTTGTCTCTGTCTTTGTCTTTGTCTTTGTCTTTGTCTTTGTCTCTGTCTCTGTCTCTGTCTCTGTCTCTGTCTCTGTTTCTGCCTCTGTCTCTGTCTCTGTCTCTCTCTCTCCCTCCCTCTCTCTGTTCCCTCTCTTCCTCTCTTTGGATTTTTCCTCCTCCATAACGACTCAATCCTATTTTTTTCCTAAGCCTCATAGCCAGACACTCCTCTCTCCCTCCCATCGCGTCAGGAAAAATAAACAGATGAATAAAACGCGTTTCCTGCGAAAGTCTAGCTCTTCCTAATGAGTTCTGTATCCACATTTCCTCCCAATGGATTTCCCTTTCAAGACGGTGACACTCTCTTCAAGGCAACTACTGTCGGAACAAGTTGTAGCTGTTTTCATTCAAGTGTCGTCCTTGTTTTAAACTTGTTAATTTAAGATAAACTGCATCAAGTGAGTTCTATCATATTATTATGTTTTTCTAATTCTGCCTTCTCTTTCTGATTTTTTTTTTCTTTTTATTCTCTTTTTTTCTTTGTCATTTTTCCTTTTTCTTTTTCTTCTTTTTTTCTTCTTGTCAGTTTTGTTTTCCCTTTTTTCCATTTTCTACTTTTCTTCTTCTTTCTTCTTCTTCTTCTTCATCTTCCCAATTTCCTTTTTCTTGTTGTTCTTCGTATATAAGATTCTATGCGTGATGCTCAGAAAATTACACAACTTCTTGCATCTTAAAATCCTCCTCCCGTTTTCCTTTCGTCAACATTCTTAGCATCATTTTAGCATTCAGTGCATAATGTTGATATTCCTTGAATAGTGGCAACACTTCTTACATAACTGCGAAAATTTTCTATCAAAAATCAAATCCTTCTTACATCCCATCACTTTTTTTTATCATTTATTTTATTTATCTATATATTATTTATTTGTTCTTATTTATTTATTTATTTATTTATTTATTTATTATTATTAATACTTTCTTTTTTTTGTAATGTCATTCCAATCCATCATTAAACTGTTTCTTGCAGCGTGACAAAATTTTTTGGTTCACGACATGTCTTGCATCGCGACAACATTCCAACAACATTCTATACATCATACTATTCCACATGTCATGATAGCATTCCTTACATCCCGTAGATATTCCTTAAACTGTAAGAACATTCCTTGCAGCGGAGCTACATTCCTGTATCGTACCAACATTCTTTGCATAGCAACAACATTCCTTGAATCTAAATAACATTCATTTCATTGTGACAACATTCTTTACATCCCGACAACATTCCTTCAACCAACATAACATTCCTTGCATCACGACAACATTCACTGAATCGCACCAACATTCTTCGCATTTCTTATATCAAGACAACATTCCTAATATCATGATACATTCCTTAAACCAAAACAATTTTCCTTGCATCACAACATCCCTTGCATCAAGGCAACGTCCCTTGAAGCAATACAACATTCCTTGTGCTCGGCGTCCTCCTTAACATTCTGCCTTAACTTGCATGATTTTTTTTTTCTCCCCCCTCTCTCTGTCTGTCTGTCTGTCTGTCTGTCTCTCTCTCTCTCTCTCTCTCTCTCTCTCTCTCTCTCTCTCTCTCTCTCTCTCTCTCTCTCTCTCTCTCTTCCCCGTCCCCCCTCTCTCTCTTTCTGTTCAGCCCTTCTCGCTTGCGTCCTCCGAGACTCTCGCTGGCCTCTGGTGGTTGACAATTAGCAGGAGGAACTTCTTGTACCTCTGGCAACCCGCAAGTGTGTGATGTTTTCATAGCAGTTTGTGTTTGTTGAGTCTAAACTTTGCAAAACCTTTTCACCTCTTCTCTCTCTCGCCTTTTTTTTTCTTCTCTTGTGTTTTAATTCTATACGCTCTACTTGCTTTGTGCTCTCTCTGTCTTTGTCTCTGCCTCTGTCTTTGTCTGTCTGACTGTTTCTCTCTCTCTCTCTCTCTCTCTCTCTCTCTCTCTCTCTCTCTCTCTCTCTCTCTCTCTCTCTCTCTCTCTCTCTCTCTCTCTCTCTCTCTCTCTCTCTCTCTCTCTCCCTCTAACTATCTATCTTTCTATCTGTCTATCTATCCACCTTCTATCTATCTATTTATCTATCTATCTATTTATCTATCTATCTACCTATCTATCTTTCTAGCTACCAATCTCTCTCCCTCTCTCTCTCTCTCTCTCTCTCTCTCTCTCTCTCTCTCTCTCTCTCTCTCTCTCTCTCTCTCTCTCTCTCTCTCTCTCTCTCTCTCTCTCTCTCTCTCTCTCTCTCTCTCTCCCTCTCTTAAAATTTAGCGCAGACAACAAAGACACAGAAACATATAACTTAATAAGCTAACAACGAAAAGGAGAAGAAAAAAAAAGAATACAAAATGTGAGTAAAACACACGAGACAAAAAAGAAAAGAAAAAGAAGGAGGGAGAAACAAACAAACAGACAAACACAGAAACAAGGAGGAATCCCTGACTCACCCAAATGACACCTAATAATAACCTCGACTCGTGCAAAGTGTGATAACGTGCCCGGTTCCCCTCCATAGAGAACGACACAGACACTAAACAGAATCTCCCTTTTAATTTCACAGTCTTTTCCCTCGCATTAAATATGACTACAATTAGCGACCGTCGTTTGCCCCTATTCCTAAGCCTTGTAGATTTGTCTTTTTACCCTACTCTCATTTGGCAGGATTCCTCCTCTATTGTTTGCTTGTTTGTTTGTTTGTATGTTTCTGTCTCCTCTTTGTCTCTCTGTCTGTCTGTCTGTCTCTCGCTTTCTTTCTTCCTCTCTCTCTCTCTCTCTCTCTCTCTCCTCTCTCTCTCTCTCTCTCTCTCTCTCTCTCTCTCTCTCTCTCTCTCTCTCTCTCTCTCTCTCTCTCTCTCTCTCTCTCTCTCTCTCTCCTCTCTCTCTCCATTCTCCCTATTATTACCACTATTTTCAGGAAGAAAGCAGGACTGACGTGTACTGACAAGCGAAAGGTTCTCTCAAAAGACTCTTTCTTTCCTTCATATTTTTTTCCGTCTTCATTTTTGAGACGAGAAGTTAAAAGTCCTTCCTTAAGCCTATATCATAAAGGTAATAATGCAGGATTACCTTGCCAGATTACCCCTACGCTTTGTTGTTGAAAGACTTCCTTCTAAGAGAAAATCTGATACATGGCATTAGATATTATGTTTACAATTGGATAAAATTTGCATATATATATATATATATATATATATATATATATATATATATATATATATATATATATATATATATATATATATATTTGTGTGCTTGTGTGTGTTTGTGTGTGTGCGTATGTATGTGTGTGTGTGTGTATGTGTGTGTGAATGTGTGTGTGTGTGTGTGTGTGTGTGTGTGTGTGTGCGTGTGTGTGTGCGCATGTGTGTGTGTTGTGTTTGCACATAAACGTTATCTATTAATTCATCTCACTATATATATATATATATATATATATATATATATATATATATATATATATATATATATAAAAATATATACATACATACATAAAAAGATACAGTCACGTAGAAACTACTTACACACTGCAGATATTTACAGAGCAACATTAATTTGGCCAATTTCCATTCCTCTACAGACCCCTCTATTTTTTCCCCAGAATTTTCACCTCACTATCAGTTCCACGCTCCCCTCTCTACCTGCTACACATGAAAAACTTCTGTCAAAGTCCCTTCACGAGCCCCCTCATCTAATCCTGTTCCTATTTATGCTTTATCATCTAATCATCATCTAATCACTCTTTGTGTATGTTATTCGAAATATCCCTTACATGATTTTTTTTTTCGTGCGGCATTTTGCAATTTCATTTACTTGTACCCACAACAAAGCAAGAAAAGAAGGGAGAAAGGAAGACAGAGAGAGAGAAATATATGTTGAAATTCTATTTCAGTTCTCCCTTTGAACTCGAAACTCTACGGTCCAGAAACCACAGTTTCATTTATTATCTGATCCTTCATGAGTGAACTCCTCGAGCAAATTAATCACCCCCTTATTCAAGATCAATCATCTTGTCAGCGTAAAATGTTGCTCATTCTTAATCTTCTTCTTTTCCTTGTGGCTAATTGCTTTATAACTTCTATTCACACGCCTTTCTTTCCTTTTCTTTTTAGTGCATCAGTTTCTTATGTAGCGTGATCTATCCCCTCCCCTCCCACCCAATCCTTTTCCCTCCCTCGTTCCCTCCCGGTCTGTGCTCTTCCGACTAGGTCATAATCCCGACCTTTCCACATCCGTGAGCTTGCATCAATTAATCATTCCCCCTTCACACTCTCCCTCCCCTTCCCCTCCTTCTCCCTTGCTCCTCTCCTACATCACCTCCTTCTCCTTTCCCTACTCAGACTTCCTCCCCCCCCCCCCGCAACTCTCCACTCCTTCCATCCCATCCTATCCCGCACCCCCTTCCGCTCCTATCCTCCCTCCACCCCTTCCCTCAGCAGTCCTCCCCTCCCTCTCCTTCCCTCCCTCCTCCCTAACCCTGGCTCTCCTTCCCTCCCTCCTCGCTAACCCCGTCCCTTATTACGTCTTCTCACTTCACATAAAAAAGATATTGCTTTCATTGTTCCCCTTTATTTGTTTCCTTGTTTATTTGTTGATTTCTGATATCTATTGTGTTACTGTTTCATTGAAGACACAGTACTTTTCTGTAATTCATGTGATATCAATGTTTACACTTCGCTTTTCTCACTGTTTATTTGACCTGTTCTTTCTAAATATATACACGGAGAGAGAGGTAGAGAGAGAGAGAGAGAGAGAGAGAGAGAGAGAGAGAGAGAGAGAGAGAGAGAGAGAGAGAGGAGAGAGAGAGAGAGAGAGAGAGAGAGAGAGAGAGAGAGAGAGAGAGAGAGAGAAAGAGAGAGAGAGAGAGATGTGAGGAGGATAAAGCGAGAACGGGGAAAGAGAGAAAGAAAGAAAGAGAGAGAAAGAGAGATTTAAAAGGGAAAAATCACCTACACAGACATATGTCGAAATACAGAGAAAACCATACAGAAATTCTTCCCCTCTCTTCTCAAACTATTTTTTTTTATATACCCCTTCCTCCCCCCTTTTATCCAATTTCATCTGCAATCCCCTCTCCAGTTTCCTCTCCTTATTTTGGTCTTTGCTCTCCCCTCATGCAGGACTTGTAGCTTGATCCACGACATGTCACCATCTTCAAAGAACGCTGCTTTTCCTGAACTGAGTTGTATCGAAAATGTTTTAAGGTGACTGTCAGTTTTATTTCCTCTGTATTTCTTGCGGTTGTTGAGATAATTAAGAGTCGATGGATTCTTTTACTACGGCTCAGTTAGTACTATTATCAACATCGTTATTATTGTGTCTGGTTTTCCTGTTATAACTAATCCTCTCGTCGCTTTATAAGAAAAATATAGACAGCTTTTCATTTCTAACAGAATTATTTATCGTTTTTTAATCTATTTGTTGATGTTTATTTATTTACTTATCTGTTTATTTAACTATATATTTGTCTGTTTGTCTATCTATCTTTCTGTCTCTCCCTCTATCTATCTATCTATCTATCTATCTATCTATCTATCTATCTACCTAAATCTGTTTATTCATGTGTTTGCTCGTCTGTTTACCTTTGCAAATTCAATCATGATGTTAGTCTTCTCCCCCTTCCATTCGTTGTTGAATCCATATCATCGCATCACACGCCCTTCCCCCTTTCCCCTTGATAAGGAAAGAAGCAACAGCAACTCCAATTACCAGCCTACCTTCCG
>NC_051394.1:49399646-49402146 GCF_015228065.2 Penaeus monodon
AATCGTTACTGTTTTTGTCATGCTGACAATCTGATAACAAAACTAATTTCAGAACAAGTTGATTAACATCAATTTAAATAGATTTAACCGTAAATACCAGCAACTCTCTCCAGCCCCCATGATGCTATGTTCTTATAATCAAATATATTACAATCTGTATTACCGCTTCCACTGATGTTAAAAAATCATATCAATGATTATAATCAAGTTATACATGCCGATGATCACACAGACGACAATGTAGGCCTTATGTACACGCGATGATATAACGTTAATATGATAGAGAAGCGAATATCTCACAAACCCTAGTACAGCGGGTGACGTAATAATACGTTCTTCTTGGTAGTGTGAAATTACGTCTTTGGGTCGGCTTTATGTAATAAGCCCGTTGTTTAGGAGTTAATATTACGCAATGTAGTAATTTTAAACCGAAGGCAATACTAATAATGTTTGGGGGACCTGCTGACTTAATAAAGTGACAAATGTAACTAATCAGAAATGTGTTGGGGACCTGCTGATTTAATATTAATATCTGAATTATAATTGACTACTTTTGTGTTTGTCTGTGTCTGTGTCCTTGTTAACCTTTTTTTTCTTTTCTTTTCTTTTCTTTCCATTCTTTATTTATTTTTGCATTTCTTGGAACACTTCACCAAGACCTTTACTTCAGTGCAAACTATTTTTTATCCCAATCGTTAAAGACCGTTACCGTAGTATGTATAATAATATGTGGGATATATGAAAACGTTGTTATCATATTAATGCCGATGCATTATATCAGGGCGATTTTGTACCATTTTGCTTATCATAACAACTGTAGTAGTAGGAATGCAAATAACAGTAGCAACAGTAGTACTATAAACAGATATAGGACAAGTTGTCTAGTAGTATAAGTAAGATAAACAGAAGTAGACCAAGTTGTTTAATAGAATAAGTAAGATAAACAGAAGTAGAACAAATTGTTTAATAGCATAAGTAAAATAAAGAAAGAAGTAAAAAAAAAAGAAGCTGCACGAATGTTAGTACCACATCCATCTCGTTTGTTTTTCAAGAGGGAGTCATGAACAGACCTTTTGAAATCTCAGTCGAAGAGTAATTGTTACAAAAGGATGTCTATTTGAGATATGGTAATAGCAATGATAATTATGATAATGATGATTGCGACGACAACGATAATGATGATAAGAACATCTGGAATTTTAATAAAAATGTATATCAATAATAATGCTTATGATGGTGGTGGTGGTAGTGATGATGATGATGATGATGATGATGATGATGATGATGATGATGATGATGATGATGATGATCATCATCATCATCATCATCATCATCATCATCATCATCATCATCATCATCATCATCATCATCATCATCATCATCATCATCATCATCACTTCATCATCATCATCATCATCATCATCATCATCATCATCATCATCATCATCATCATCATCAATCATTCATTATCATCATCATCATCATCATCACCACCACCACCACCACCATCATGACAAAAGACTATGCAATGAATAGTAATCATATCAACTCTTGTAATCTGTTATTAATGACATTAAGTGCAATATTGACAATAACAAGCATAGCAGTTACACGAGTAGGTAGAATTTATATCGAATATTAGCAAGAATGAAAATACAGTAGACAGCGAAAATTCTAATGCCAGTGATGAAAACAGTAATACTCGTGTTTATCGGTTTTTGGCAATTGTAAGACATTAAGCTAATTGATAAAACTCCAAATATTTATTGCATATCTGCAAGTTCCTATAATATTGCAGGTAGGTCGCTCAATCAAGGCAGTTGGTGACTTTCCTACTATATATTAAACCACCTTATAAAGTTACTATTACTATAGTTACTGCTATCATTACTTCGTCGTTACTGGGTATGAATATCCTTATTTACCATTATTTTCGTTAACATTGCTTTGTCGATTATTATATTGCTTTATTCTACCATATTGTGTAATAATTACATCATTGGTGTTGTTTCTCCCTTCATTGTGTTCTTCCACAAATCATGGCCAATTTTCATATCATCTTTCTTATTATATTTTATCCTCTTTTATCACATTACCTCCTGTTACATATCTCATTACACAGTATACACCAGTTCGCTTTTACGAAGCATGTTAGCATTTCCTCTTTCCTTCCTATATTGTTAATTCATAGTTCCTCCTCAGGCGTCTCATTGTTTTCATCAAAGTATCTTTACACGTATATGTACCTTAGTTAACGCTTTTACTTGGAATTTCCCGGAATTCCAGAAATGGGGATTTTGAAGCCAAATCAGTGCAAGGACCGACTCGACGGAGGAAGCAACGTGTCTGTTAGTCGTGCACGAAACTGTAATTAGCATTAAAGATGTTTCACAGTATAGGTTTTGATCATTTTATCGCAGAATTAAGTACTATTGCTGTTAGTGCTGTTATAACTACCATTACTACTACTCGTACAGTCATTTTGTAGTTTAATCTGAAG
>NC_051394.1:49407146-49409646 GCF_015228065.2 Penaeus monodon
CGCATTCGAAACCGGTCAAATACATCTCTTGTATTGTGAAGGTATTCATTCTCATTCATACCTTGTCTATATTTGTCAATATGAATACGGTTCATGATAATAATAATAATGATAATAATAATAATAATGATAATAATAATAACAATAATAATAATAATAATAATAATAACAATAATAATGACAATAGTAACAATAATAATAATAATATTAATAATAATAATAATAATAACGATAACAATAACAACAACAACAAAACAACAAGAAAAATGATAATAAAGATAATAATAATAACAACAATAATCAGTATAATAAAAATAATAACAATAATAATAACGATAATGTTAATGATAACAATAATGATTATGGTAATAATAACATCATTACTACTACTAGTACCAATAACAATGCTAATAATAATAATAATAATAATAATAATAATAATAATAATAATAATAATAATAATAATAATAATAATAATAATAATAATAATAATAATAATAATAATAATAACAATAACAATAATAATGATGATATAAGGATAATAACGATAAATGGCAAAATAATGAGAATGATCCTGACAATAACAGTACTGATAACCATAATAATAACAATAACGATTTTATCAACAACAACACCAACAACACCCAACCCCAAAGAAACGAAAAGACGCAAAGCTCATAAACCTCCGACCTGTTTTAAAAGCTACAAACATCAGGGAGCGCG
The DNA here is from genome assembly GCF_015228065.2 of Penaeus monodon. Taxonomy (NCBI): domain Eukaryota; kingdom Metazoa; phylum Arthropoda; class Malacostraca; order Decapoda; family Penaeidae; genus Penaeus; species Penaeus monodon. The sequence goes on from NC_051394.1 coordinate 49,407,870, forward strand.
TGATGCAAGCCAGTCAGCGCCGACATATGGAGCCCAGGGGAGCACATGACCGTAATTACATTTACTCTCTTCAGTCCCCGAGGGCGAGAGAGCGGTTGTCACTCCACCTCTCTCTGTTGTTCCTCTGGTTTTGGTTGAGGGATAACGAGGGTTAGGAGGATGTAGGTGGTGAGGGTAAGGAGGAAATACGTATGTTTTTTTTTATTTGTAGGGGGGGGGGGGGTAAAGAAAGGTAGATATGTATGTTTTTGTTTGTGGGTGATTGTTTTAGTTTGTGGGAGGGAGGGGAAGGAGGAGAGATATTTGCTTTTTTCATTTGTATGTTTGTTTGTTTGTGGGTGATTAATTTAGTTTGCGGGAGGGAGGGTGATGAGGAAAGATATATGCCTTTTTTTTTTTTTTAGTTTGTTGGTGATGAACTTTGTTTGTGAGAGGGAGAGTGATGAGGATATATATTTATGTTTTTTTTTTTTGTGGGGAATTAATTTTGTTCGTAAGAGGGTGGATAGGAAGAGAAATATTTGTATGTTTTTTTTTTTTCTTCTTTTTTGTAGGGGGGGGGGAGATTAACATAGTTTGTGGGAGGGAGGGTAATGAGGAGAGATATTTGTATTACTTGTATGTGTGGGAGGGAGGGGGGGGTAACGTCACTGTTTGTGTGTTTGTTTGTTTTGTTTTTCTTCTGTTATCTTATCGTCTGTTTTGCATTGTTGTTTCATTTTGTTTCGAATATCCAATTCGGTTTTGCTGTTTGAGATAGATAGATAGTTAAACAGACAGGCACAGACAAACAGACATACTGTCAGACATATAGATAGATAGATAGATAGGTAGATAGACTCACCCACACGCGCACACACACGAAAACACACACACACACACACACACACACACACACGCACGCACACACACACACACAAACACACACACACACACACATTTATCAAATCATTAATTGATAGCTTTGGCGATTTTTTCCTAATTTAATTGCTGTCATTCATCTTGCAGTTGAATGCATATACATATTCCCTAACTAGCCTTCTACGTTTATGATCATTAATTCTTTTGTCGAATTAACTGGTAGTTTTGTACATGAAAACTTTCTAACACACGTTGCCAGGGATAACGTATAAACAAGAGTCCTCTACGCCTTTAAGGTTTGTATTCAACGAATAATTTGCGTGAAAGGATAGTGTAAATCGATCAGAATCAACGCTAATTTTAAATAGATACTATTTATCCTCTAAAATGCAACAAGTGTGTATACGAAATGAATGCCATTTACGCCAATGAATGCATTTGATGCAAGGAAGGGAGGGAGGGAGGGAGGGAGAGAGAGGAGGGAGGGAGAGAGAGAGAGAGAGAGAGAGGAGGGAGAGAGAGAGGGAGGAGGGAGGGAGAAAGAGAGGGAGGGAGGGAGAGAGGAGGAAGGGAGGGAGAGAGTAGGGAGGGAGGGAGGGAGGAGGGAGGGAGGGAGGGAAAGAGAGAGGAGGGAGGGAGAGGGAGAGAGATAGACTCATTCATTTCCATGTAAAAATTAGGTAAAATCGGGCTAAAACAGGTAATCATATTGATAGCATGTATCTGGTTATACAAACTGTCTCCAATTATAAAAAAAAAAAAAAAGTTAAACAAGGCAATTGACCAAAATAGGATTTCTCTACCATTGATTAAAATCTAACATTTAAGCCACAACAATAATAGGAATAACAGCAATAATAATGATGATAATAGCAATGCTAGTAATAATATTGATAATGATACTAATAGTATTAAA
>NC_051394.1:49434646-49437146 GCF_015228065.2 Penaeus monodon
GATTTTTGTTTTAATAAGTGGTATAAGATTATTATTATCATCATTATTATTATTAGTAGTAGTATTGTTGTTGTCATTATTTTTATTATTATTATTATTATCATTATTATTATTATTATTATAATTATTATTTGTTTTGTTGATGTTCCATTGCCTCAAACTTCAATTATTATTATTATCATTATTATCATTATTATTATTACTATAATGATAATAATAGTAATAATAATAATAATAATAATAATAATAATAATAATAATAATTATTATTATTATTATTATTATTATTATTATTATTATTATTATTATTATTATTATTATTATTATTATCATTGATATTATCATTATGATTATTAGCATTATTACTCCTACTACAACTACAACAACAACAATTACTAATACTAATACTAATACTATTATCATTATTATTATTATTATTATCATTATCATTATTATTATTATTATTATTATTATTATTATTATTATTATTATTATTATTATAATAATAATAATAATTATATTATTATCATTATTATTATTATTATTATCATTATTATTGTTGTTGTTGTCGTTGTTGTTATTGTTGTTGTTGTTGTTTTTGTTGTTATTGTTATTTTTCCATTTCTTTAGGTATGACCAGTTTGGATTCTTCTGTCTTCAAACATTATGAAGGTTCTAAAAGAATACTATAATAAATAAGAAAATATAATAAGGATTCTCTCAATAATACATCGATGAGTTTATCAAATATGTCGCTTTCAATCTGTTACCCCTGAAAATTCGTTAGAGTTTTATTTATTCTGCAAATATTAAAGAGAACTTGGCCCCATGGTGCTACTATTATTGGAGTTTCGAGCCTACCAGTTCCTGAGCGACTCACTCTTATACTCTTTACATGCGTCAAATTATTTTTCTCTCTGTTTCTGTGTCTGTCTGTCTGTCTGTCTCTGTATCTGTCTCTCTCTTCTCCTCTCTCTCTCTCTTTCTCTGTGTCTCCCTTCTCTCTCTCTCGCTCTCGTCTCTCCTCTCTCTCTTCCTGCTCTCTCTCATTTCTCTCCTTCCTCTCTCCCTCTCTCTATCTCATTCTCTCTCTCTCTTATTCTCTCCTCTCTCTTATTCTCTCTCTCTCTCTCTCTCTCTCTACTCTCTCTCTCTCTCTCTCTCATTCTCTCTTTCTATCTTCATTCTCTCTTTCTCGCTCTCATTCTTCTCTTGACTCTCTACTCACATTCTCTCTTTCTCTCTTCATTCTCTCTCTCCTCTCTCATTCTCTCTCTTCCCTCTCATTCTCTCTTCTCTCTCCTTCTCTCTCTCTCATCTACGCTTTCTCTCTCTCTCTCTCTCTCTCTCTCTCTCTATCTCCTCTATATCCCTCCTCTCTCTCTCTTAGCTTTCTCTCTCTCTCTCTCTCTCTCTCGCTGACTCATCTCCTCTCTCTCTCTCTCTCTCTCTCTCTCTCTCTCTCTCTCTCTCTCTCTCTCTCTCTCTCTCTCTCCCAGATCATACACGAAAGACACAGAATTACACTCAATTCTAGCACATTTCCGTAAACTTCCGATGCCTCATTTACTACAGACCTCGCATTATGCAATCCTCGTTGACTACACGTTGAAGTTGTTCTTAGAAACTTCAGTGCAATCGCAAAATGCCGTCTGATTTCTCCCATAGCGTTTAGATTACAGGGAAACGATCTTTTTATTGTGTCATGGGCGTGAAGGAATAGTGAAAGCATTTATAACACATCTCTCAAAGTTTATGGATTTTTTTTAAATTTAATTTATTCACTTTGTAAAGGTCTCTGTTATATGTGTGTTGGGATATCTGTATTGCTATTTTGATTTGTGCTTTATCACTAGTCGTTATATATAGTTGGATAGCTTTTCTGCCCAGTAATCTAGTTCATCCTAATGTATTAAGGAAAAAATGTTGGAGACACTAGTCACCTACCCTATATACTCATATGGATAAAAATACGGATGATATGTGTATCAATATATATATATATCTAATATATATATAAGTTTGACTAATATATATATATATATTTATATATATCTACTATATATAATATAGATATATTATTATATTTATTGTACACACACACACACACAACACACCACACACATATATGTATAAATTTATACTTTATATATAATATATATATATATAGAGATATATTATATATATATAATATATATATGATACTATAATATATATATAGGACTATATATATACATTAGTATAATATATATATATATATAATATATATATATATATAATATATATGATAGATATAATATATAATGATAAATATAGTATATGTATAGAGATATTATATAGATAGATATATTAATACTATATATATATATATATTATATATATATATATAATATATATATATAGATTGATAATAGTATATATATGTTAGTAATGTATATATGTATGTAAATATATATGTACACACACACACGTACACACCAAATACACATCACACACACAAC
>NC_051394.1:49472146-49477146 GCF_015228065.2 Penaeus monodon
TCTTCGCCTCCCCCTTCCCCCATTCCCTCTCTCTCTCTCTCTCACTCATCCCTTCCCTCTCCTTATCCCTCACCCTTTCTCTATCTCTTCCCTTTCTTCGCCTCCCCCTTCCCCCATTCCCTCTCTCTCTCTCTCTCACTCACCCCTTCCCGCTCCTTATCCCTCATCCTTTCCATTTCCCTATCTTCGCCCTCTCCCCCACCCCACCCCTTTAACCGTCTCTCTCTCTCTCGCCCTGTCTTTCGTTAATGAGATGGAGCTGCAAACTGCCTCTGCAAGACGTTTCCATGAATGCTGCCAATCGCGAAACAGAAATTAGATCGGCGAACACAAGATCCTTAGCCTTCGTTCTTGTCCCATTTCCTCTCCCTCCCATGAGAGTGGAGGAGAGGGTGGTAATGAAGTAAATGAGAGAGAGAGAGGGAAGGAGGGAGAAGGAGAGTGACGGGGAGAGAGTTGAGTGAGAGGGAAGGGAGAGGGAGGGGGTGAGGGTGGGAGGGAGAGATGGAGGGAAGGAGGGTGAGAGAGATAGATAGATAGATAGATAAACGGAGAGAGGCAGAGAGAGAGAGAGAGAGAGAGAGAGAGAGAGAGAGAGAGAGAGAGAGAGAGAGAGAGAGAGAGAGGCGTGGGTAGAGATAAAAGGAAGAAGAGAGAGTAAAAGTGCAGTGGAAGGGGGGGGGGGTAGAAGACGGAGGAAGAGTGAGAGAGAAAGAAAGAGAGAGAAATAATGAGATAACAAGGCACAAACAGGAGGAAAATCAACAAAGCCAAACCAGTGATAAAGCAAGTAACTTAATACAATAATACAACCAACAATACACATTAAAAAAAAAGAAGAAAAAGAAGCAAAAAAAAAAAAAAAAAGGAAACGAACAGAAGAGACAGGGAAGGTAAGAGAAAAGAGAGAAAAGAGAGAGAATGAGATGTGACAAAAGATAAATAAAGAGAATGAGAGACCGGGATGAGTGAGGGGGGGGGGGGAATAGTGAAAGAGGGGAGAAGTGATTAAGAAAGGGAAGCGAGACGGAATGGTAGAAGCAAAAGGGGGAGATGATGTGCAGTCAGAGGGGACGAGGTCGGTTGCACGTAAAAAGGAGTAAGGGAAAATGTATGTTGAAGTAAAAGAACAATTCAACTAGAAATATTGAAGCGTTTTCTTTCCATACGAATATATATATATATATTATATATATATATATATATATATATATATATATATATATATATATATATATATATATATATATATATATATATATATATATATACATATACATATATATACACATACACACACACACACACACGCACACATATGTGTGTGCGTGTGTGTGTGTAAATATATATATATATATATATATATATATATATATATATATATATATATATATATATATATATATATATATATAGAGAGAGAGAGAGAGAGAGAGAGAGAGAGAGAGAGAGAGAGAGAGAGAGAGAGAGAGAGAGAGAGAGAGAGAGAGAGTGAGAGAGAGAGAGAGAGAAAGAGAGAGAGAAAAACATTTCTGTATGATGGTGGCCTTAATCCGCGAGCAAAAATAGCCTGGCGTCGACGGTAATCGTGAGTGAGTCTATGGATCTGTTTCTTGTTTGATTCCTCGAAGGCAATCGGAAAATGATAGATATTGCACCGACACTACAGGCTCTCGTCTTTTCATGATGCATAAGTCTGTAGGATGTAGGTGTAGATGGAGGAGTGTTGCAAGCTTCATTATCGTTATTGTGGTACATATCCTCCGTCTTTCTCTAAATTTTTTCCTTCTTCTCTTTGTTATCCACGCTTAACCTCTTCTTCCCTCGTCCTTTTTTCCGCCTCTTCCTATTTTCTAAAGGTGGAAAACGCGAGAATGTGAGAGTGGGGAGCAGTCTTCTCTCGACCTGAGGCTAATAACTCCCACGTGAGATTTGCCTTATACTGTGTCCGTAATATAAAACCAGGAACTACTTTCGTGACCTTGAAGGAAGTGTCAAGGACATTGCGACCCTTTTTTGAGGAGAGAAATACATCTATAATAAGGTATCTGTTATGTGAAGATGAAACGCTGAAGATAGGATATCGGGAGGCAGGAAATGTCTACGCTCTGCTATATATTTAATATGATGTGTCTGTTAAAATTTAGTTTATGTCTTTACGTGAATACACACAGAAAACGGGATATCGGAAAACTTTCAAAAGGAACACCATACTTTATCGCAGAGGCATGGAGGCAGTATAAAACAGCGGCCCCCAAGTTGTGCGCGGAAATAGTACATGATATAATCTATAATGGGGGAAGCCCAAAATTTTATTATCAATTAACTTTATTTTGAATGAATAACTTATCAGCATGTGCTATACGTTTCACCAGACCTCACGCTTTTGCCTTTGTTCCGTGATGTTTTAAACAAATGAATACCATCAAAATACATGTAGTTATTAAGGTAGTGCAGTGTTCACACCTAGCTCTAGGCCAACAGTCATCCGTGAAAGTAGGCAGCAAAATGTTTTTGTTTGTGCGTGTGTGTGTAGGTTGTGTGTGTGTGTGTGTGTGTGTGTGTGTGTGTGTGTGTGTGCGTGTGTGTGTGTGTGTGTGTGTGTGTGTTTATGTGTGTGTCTTTAGGTGTGTTTGAGTTATGGAATGTCTGGATAGAGCTTACTATTAGCCTTTATGACATCATCCTCTATGATTCCCTTTATCCTCTTAATCACTACCAATTTTATCATAACTAGTCTTGTAATCACATCTATTGAAAATATCCCTCCCCCCTCCCCCCAATAGATATCACAATTATAAGCAAAAGAACAATGAAATGGAATAGAATAACACGATACACACGTAACAGAAAGTCGAATTGAGACAGGACGCCAAGGAAGCCACGAGGCAAGGGTTAAAGCAAGGGAGGGAAGACACGTGATTATACTGTTGAATTATCGATACTGACACAAGGGCAGAGATCAAAGCGCAGGCTGGCTGGAAGAGCGTGCAACGTTGCAAGCTTCTGTTTGACTGGAAAGTGAGGTTGTACTCTTGAAATGGAATTGGCAACGGAAGTGCTTGGGTGAAAGGAGAAGAAGAAAGAGGGAGAAGAAGAGAGAGAATAAGAATAAGAAAAAAAGAAATAAAAGGGAATGAATGTGAAGAAGAGAGGGATCGGGCTACATTAAAGAATTGATACTGACTTTTGTTAAGCAATTGGGATTTTCGAAGATATAGTTTTCGTCTATCTTCGTAAAGTAACTAACACGATAGCATGTGTCAGTGTGAAAGAGCTCTTAATGGATTTAGATAGATTACAGAAGTATGGAACAAAACTTTTTTTTTTATCTTTTCTTGTTACTATAGAAAAGGTATCCAAGGTTAAACCTCCTTAATTACATATCAATCATGCTGTTAGTTTACACAGTAATCAAAACAGCTGTATTACATGCTCTTTTGTATGCAAAAGTTAATTAAAATCTTTTGCCTTTGATATAGTTTTATATGGTATGTATATTCGTTCAACAAAGCTGTCAGTTTTCAGACAACAGTCGATCTACATCTACGAGTATTATCTAGTTTCCAAACAATAGATTATAATGGGTTTGTTCTTACATTTTAAAGGCGTCCCGGTGTGTGTGTGTGTTTGTGTTTGCGTGTGCTCGTGTGCGTTTGCATGTGTGTGTATGTGTATCCGTGTCAATGGAACTGCTATAAAAATCCAACCAGTAACAATAGCGAACCCAAGCAATTGTTTTTAGTCCCGTAGCCCCTTCATCGTCTACTTTGCTTCTAAATAGATGATAAACATTGCATTGCGCCCCACTCATACCACATCAATTCCCAAGGCAGCAACATAACACAGGTCATAAGGCTAATCCCCGACACCCTCCCCCTCTACCCCACCCAGTACCCTGCCCAAAACAAGCAAACAACAACAACAAATTAAAGGAAATGGGATGAACAGACCTCATTCAAAGAGCTTAAAAAGGATGGGAGGGGAAAGTTTATAAAATATATAAGTGCAATAAATTATAAAAATAAGTTAGAGAGGGATGTTGTATGAGGATATGTGTTATTCCTAAAGTCAAAGTCAAAGTAAGTTAAAAACCGGGAGTAAGTAATTTTAACTTTAAATAAAATACTTGTTTTAGTATTTCCCAACAGTGTGTTGTCAGCCAGAGTAAGAGCATCGTATCTAAAAATGTTTACTTTTAGTATTTCTCTGTCTCTGTCTCTTTCTCTCTCTCTTCTCTCTCTCTCTCTCTCTCTCTCTCTCTCTCTCTCTCTCTCTCTCTCTCTCTCTCTCTCTCTCTCTCTCTCTCTCTCTCTCTCTCTCTCTCTCTCTCTCTCTCTCTCTCTCTCTCTCTCTCTCTCTCTCTCTCTCCCTTTCTCCCTTTCTCCCCGCATTCGGCCCGGCTAGAGTTTATGTTTGAGAAGGGAAGACCCCTGTGTACAAAGGAGATCCGGGATACACCTCTTGAAGAGCTGCATTACAAAAGTCTTTGCTGTAATCCGAGTCAATGTCCTGGAGGGGGTTCGGGTCACGGCGAGAGAGAGAGAAAGTGTAAAAATGGCCCGAACTGAAGAGATACTGAAAGAACTAGATGCTATGTAGTGTCTGATATAAGTTACATCGAAGTCATCTTATATATATATATATATGTATATATATATATATATATAAAATATATATATATATATATATTATATATATTATAATATTATATATAATATAATTATATATAATTATATATATATATATATATATATATATATATATATATATATATATATATATATATATATATATATATATATATTATATATATCTTATCTCTCATCTATTCATTATATATATATATATATATATATATATATATATATATATTATATCTCTACTATTTATATCTCTCATCTCTCTCTCTACATATATATATATATATGTATATATAATATAGATAGATAGATAGATAGATAGATAGATAGATAGATAGATAGATAGATAGATAGACA
>NC_051394.1:49507146-49512146 GCF_015228065.2 Penaeus monodon
AGGAGACCGATTTAAGTCTTTGATGACGTTTTCGTGGAATATAGAAGACACTGTGAAGTTATAAGACATGAAGTATTTGATCTAAACATAACCGGGGTTTCGTTCAAATATATGCTTGAGGGCGTCGGGTCGGTCAAATGGTCGGTTTCGTTACCTGTTCATAACATAAACGCAGGTAGTATCATCTTAAGTAGGATATCTGAAGAAACAGTCTATGGAAGTCATGAAATTATAGGGAATATAATCGGGTTTTCCTTCAGATATATGCTGGTGGCATGGGGGTGAGAACTCGAAATCGGGATGAAAGTCAGGACTAATTAGCATCATGCCGTGGCTCGGAATGTATGACACGTCCCTCTACGATCATGCCACGGCTGTTCTTGGGAGTGGAACTTGATACACTCGGCTATTTGGTCTCAAGGTACATGGGATTTCGTCTAAATATAATTTGGGTTCTAGTCTAAATATGCTCCTGATTTCGTTTATATGTACTTTGAGTTCGATGTAAACATACACGGGAAGTTAGTCTGAATGTATGCGGTGGCGGTTATTTGGACTGATATATTGAGGATTTGGTATAAATGTAATCAGAATTTTGGTCTAAATATTTGGATTAAAACGTGATCGTGATTTGGTCTAAATACACTCAAGAATCGGTCTAAATACATATGGAATATGCTCTAACCATATTCAGGATTTAGCCCAAATATACTCAGGATTTTGGTCTAAAGATTTGGATTAAAGTATGATCGTGTTTTGGTCTAAATACAGTCAAAAGTCGGTCTAAATACACTCGGAATTTGGCCTAAATACACTTTCGAGATTTAGCAGAAATATATTAGAAAGCATGATCTAAATTCATTCAGAATTTGGTGTAACTATACTCGGACTTTGGCCCAAATACAACCGGAATTTGGTGCAACCATATACGGAATTTGGCCTAAATACAAACGGGATTCGTGGCTACAAATTTTCTCGATTCGTGGCTACAGATCTTCTCGATTCGTGGCTTCAAATCTTTTCAATTCGTAGCTACAGATCTTCTTCACAACAGATAACGTGAAATGATAATTCCAAGAAGAGAGAGATTCCTGTGGGAAAAGATATTTGTGTGGAGAGATTTGCATTTGCTAGAATCAGGAAGAACTAATCGGGATAAAGGATTCGATTCTTTTGGGGTTTTATAGATTCCAGTGATCATGTATACGTAAAGATAACGTCAATAAAGAGGATAGTTGTATTAGCATTTCTGGAAACGTCACCATTAAGAACAATGGAATAGTAAATAGGTGGAATATGATGATAAGAAGGATAGGTAGTTACAAATGTATTTGTTGTCTGCACAAAAGATGATGCTGGAGATAATGGTAATGATAATGATGTCGGTGATGTTAGTGATGATGATGGAAGTAATGAGAAAAGCAATGAACATGTGATGTTAATGATAATGAGGAGAATGTGGATGAAAGTAATAATAATAATAGCAATGAAGATAATGTGATGACAATGATAATGATAATGATACTACTAATAACTATGATGATAGTAATGATGGTGATTATAATGGTACTAAAAATGATAATAATCATATCAATAATGATAATGACAAAAAAGATAATGATGATAAATATAAGGATGATGATGATGATCATCATCATCATCAATCTCATCATCATCATCATCATCATCTTCATCTTCATCTTCATCATCCTCATCATCATCATCACCATCAACATTATCATCATAAAAGTGAAAGTTTTATACGACAGTGTCGCGCATATATCATTACGAGCAACTTCTCTCTCTTCGAATGCAATTTGCGCCGAGTTCGAAACTTCCAGTATATATTGCAACAGTAAACACGAATTTTTCACTTCCTGCGTTCGTCTTTTTTTTCGTTTTTTCTTTGTTTCCCGTCATTTTCTTTTCTTGTTTCTTACCTTTCGAAGATTTTTTTCCAATCTGTCTTGCTTTTGTTTTATTCTGCGTGTTTTATTCTATTGTTTGTGATAAATCGTACTAATACTGTTATTGTATGTTATTGTTGTTGTTACTGTTATTATTATTATCATTATTATTATTATTATTATCATTATTACTACTATCATTACTATCATTATTATTATTGTTGTTATTTTTATTATCATTGCCATTACGATATTTATACACACACAGACAGACACACACACACACACACACACACACACACACACACACACACACACACACACACACACACATATATATATATATATATATATATATATATATATATATATATATATATATATATATATATATATATATATATATGTGTGTGGTGTGTGTGTGTGTGTGTGTGTGTGTGTGTGTGTGTGTGTGTGTGTGTGTGTGTGTGTTATATATATATATATATATATATATATATATATATATATATATTATATATATATATATATATATATATATATATATATATATATATATATATGAAATGTACCTGCTAGTCATATAGATATAGATACGCAGATATAAGTATGAATTCAATTATGAAGTTAATTAACGTGGGAGGCTATCTTATCCGGTCCAACGCTGTCCATGAAAGTTTGTTTACTGTTAACAATGTGATTTTGGTTTATAAACAAGTTGGTGTAAACAAAGCAAGAGGGGTGATTATAATCATCATAATAATGATATTAACGTTGTCGAGGGTGATAAAAGCAAATGTGATAATAAGGATGAACATAATAGTAACAATGATGGTGGTCTTATTACTATTAATGGTCATAGTAGTGTTTATTGTGACTTGCATAATGATACGATATATGAAAGTGATCACAATTATTGTGGTGATATGATTGTAATAGAATTTAATTATGAGGATAGTCACTGCAATAATGTTTAATCAATGTCGATATCCATTTTCAGAGTAGATATAATCGTGATATGCATCGTTTTTTTCAGAAAGTTTTGAGGCAAATATTGCAATGCTCTAAGAATAGATGAGAAATCGAGGCACATTTTTCTATTTTCCTGAAGATATTCCAGTCCCTCTTTTACTCAGACTAGAAAGACAGTAAGTTAACGAGCCAAGGTAAATAACCTTTATACTGCAAAATACTAGAAACAAATTTAAATAGATATAGCATAAGACACTCACGTATCGTGTTGACTTGTCACATCGGACACAACACCTTCAGGAGATGTTTAAAGCTGATTGCATGAGGACCTCAATGCATGACATTAACCAAGCTGCCACCGCTCTGCCACCGACCTACTCAAGCTTATTCTGTCAGAAATTCATATTGAACAAATTGCAAATAGAACAACGAAGGGAAGAACAAGAATAAAAAAACCACGAATATGCCAAAAGCCTTATCGCTGAATTGCCCTAAAGAAGCAATACTGCGAGAAGGCTTTCTGCATATTCGTGTGTTTTCTCGTTCTTCTCTTCGTTGTTCTATTTTCAAGGTTAATGTATGCAGGCAAATGAGCTATTCCTGTTCTGACAACCGTGCCCTTACGAAGAATTTGTTGTTTTTGCAGCGGTCGTGTGTTAGACTACGCTTTAAATTCTGTACTATGGGATGGTGTTTCGTTTGCGTGGGAGGAGAAAGTGAGGGAGGAAGAGAAGGAAGAGGGAGGGGGGAGGGAGGGAGGAGAAAGAGAGAGAGGAGGCGAGGGGGGGTGGAGGGAGGGAGGGAGGAGAGAGAGAGAGAGAGAGAGAGAGAGAGAGAGAGAGAGAGAGAGAGAGAGAGAGAGAGAGAGAGAGGAAAGAGAAAAAAAGAGAAAAAAATGAGCTGATAAGATAGGAAGATGTGATAAGATCAAAGGAAGCGAAAGAATGGAATGAAGACAGATAAAAATACTATTAATTTAATTAGTGTTTATTTCCCCGGATCCTAGGGCTCTCTGTTCACAATTCTATGCATCCAAACAGCAAACAAAAATTTACCCAATATTAAAATACGTGATTTGAGCGGCATATATACTTCTTCGTGTCATATGATTTTAAAATGTCTTAAACTATAAATATTTTCGTTGAATAATATGACCTCGTAAAAAAAAAACGAAAAAAGAAAAGAAAAACAAGCCTAAAATAAAATGCGTTGATGTATTGTGCAAAAGGACACATTTTGCTTTTAATTAAACGTATCGGGCATTGTCTTTCGCCGAATGAATTAGCATCTCATGCATTCACAATCAATATTACCTTTATATTTCGATATTTTTCGGAAACCAGTGTAGCGTAGCAGCTTATATCTGATCACTTATGAATATCCACTTTCATAAAAAAAAAAATGTATGAGTGTAGTCTAATATAAAATAGAAGACAAAATTAAAATGTTGTTTCCCTCCAATAATGTTTAATTCGCACACACACACACACACACATACACGTGTGTGTGTGTGTGTGTGTGTGTGTGTGTGATTTAAACATTATCGGAGGGAAACATTTTAATTTTGTCTTTTATTTCATATTAGACTACACTCATACTGTTTTTAGAATGAGAGAGAGAGAGAGAGAGAGAGAGAGAGAGAGAGAGAGAGAGAAGAGACAGAGACAGAGACAGAGACAGAGACAGAGACAGAGACAGAGACAGAGACAGAAAGAAAAAAAAAAAGGAGAAAGACACACATTTACATACACATTTTTATTCTTCCTCTATTTTTCTTGCCTTTTTATGGAAAATTTCATTATGCTGAAAGGTCATAGCATTTTTACAAAAGGAACATGCATTCTAAGCCATGGAATGATGGCCACTTCCTTTCTGCCCCGACTTGAATATATTATGTATTTACTCAAATTTCATGATTTTCATATATACTGCCTTCAAATTCCCTGCTCAGTGAGAACCCCGCTGACTTAATAACCGGGTCACTACAGCTGGCCTTAACAAAACTGAAGGCGACGTCTGTTTTTTTTTGATCACGAGTAACGTCCTATCCATGACACACACACACAATATGTGTATATATATATATATATGTATATATATATATATATATATATATATATA
>NC_051394.1:49537146-49544646 GCF_015228065.2 Penaeus monodon
TAAAATATTACTTATCCTTATATATCTATATTCTTCTATATCTTCTATTTCTATTATCTCATTTTCTTATCTATTTTTATCTTATTTATATCTATATATATTATAATATATATATATCTATATTATATATATATATTATATATATCATTTTTTATATTTTACTATCCTATAATTTGTATTGTCCATATTTTTTAATTTTATTTTATTTATTTATATCTATTATTATATATATTCTATATTTTATTTATATCTATCTATATCTCTTATACATATCTATTCTGTATATAGTTCTCCTTATTTTATACTATTCTTCTCTCTATTTTTATATTATATTTATTATATATCTATTCCTTTACTATCTGTTATCATCTCTCTCCTTATCTTATCTATCCTTTATAATCTTCTATCTTTCCTCTATTTTCTCTTTCTATATCTTTATATCTATCTCTATTTTATACCCTTATTCTTTCTCTATTTATCTTCTACATTTTTTTCCCTTAGATATTTTCTCTCTATATTTCTATTCTATTTTATATTAATTTATATATTTATATACATATATAATATTTTATTTTATATATATATATATTTTTATTCCATTCTCTTCTATTCTATTCTTTCTATATATATCTATTATTTTTTTGAATATATCCACTATCTCTATATAGATATATATATTATGTTAAAATTTCATTATATCATATATATTCTATTATTATATATATATATATCCTATATATTCTACTTTTATATTAGATATATTCTCTCTATATATTATTATATATATCTTCTATTATAATATATATATATTATAATATTTTATATATATATTATATATCTTTATATATTATATAATATAATTATATTATATATAATTTATTTCTCTTATGCTCTATTTATTCTCTACTATATTATATTTTATCTATATTATATGTTATTTATTGTATTTATATATATATATGATCTATATCTTTATATATATCATATATATCTCTATTACATCTATATCATATCATACTATATTCTATATATATATATATATCTATCACTATATATATGTTGTGTTGTGGTGTGTGTGTTTATATATATATATCATATCTATCCATCAATATAATATATCTATTATCTATACTACTATATATATAATATATAATAGTATATATATATATATTATATATATATATATATATAATATATATCTATATCTATCTATATAATATTATCTATAGTATATATATATTATATTATCTATATTCTATATCATTACTCTATCTATATAATTATATCTATCTCTATCTTGTATATGTATATCTATATCTATATCTATTTCTCTCTTATATCTCTCTTCTATTAGTCCTATCACTATTTTCATCTCTTATATTTATCTCTATATATACCTATATCTATATTTTTTATGACTTCTATCTATTATATCTTATATATCTATATATACTGATATCTCATATATATATATATTATACTATATCTATATCTATATATCTATTATATTATATATTCTTATCTATATATTCTTTATCTCTACCTATTATTATATCTCTATTCTCTATATATACTATATTAATATTTATATAAAAAAAAAAAAAAAAAAAAAACACACCGGGCGGAAGGCACATGGCAAACCCCGCTCTAAATTGCCAGTAATCATGGAAGCCCATGATCGTCAGGCCGCGGTGGCCGAATGGTTAGAGCGTCGGACTCAGACTGTCACGACGGTAATCTGAGTTCGAGGGTTCGAGTCACCGACCGCCGCGTTGTTTCCCTTGGGCAAGGAACTTCACCTCAACTGCCTACCTAGCCACTGGGTGGCCAAGCCAGCCCAAGTCAGTGCTGGTCCCAAGCCCGGATAAAATAAGAGAGAATGATTACCTAAAAATGTAACACCGGCACTCTCCGTGGAAAGGAACTGGGGACCCTACCACGTACTCACTCCAAGAGCATCACAACGTGAAAACTGCAATTGAGTATCATGCTGTGACCACGGCGGCTCAGACATGAACCTACCGTTAAATGATGATATATATAATATATATATATGTATATATATATATATATATAATATATATATATATATATATATATATATATAGACACACATCATTACCATTGTTGTACATAAATATTTATTCATTTATAAGACATTATTTCCCTTTGTTTTATTACTCTCACCTACGTTGATGACTTTCGCTAACAATGCCACAGTTTGTCTTAATATGAATATATATATTTATCCTCTTGTGAAACACATTTGTTAGTGTAATATGGATTGTGTTATATTTGTGAAGGAAATCGCTTACTTCGATCTACGTGCGTGAATATGTGTACATGTGTACTTTATGTGTAAGTGTATGTATGTATGGATTTATGCATGTGCATATGTTGATGTAAATAGGTGTGTATATGTTGAGGAATGGATGGACGGATCAATTAACAGGGTGGATGGGTGGAGCGGAATAGTGAATGGATAGGGGAAAGAATGGAAAGATAAAATAATACACACATGCATATTTTGATTGATAATAAGTTAGATGTACAATCTACATGCATTTATGTAAATATGTACTTAGTTTATACATGTTCAAATGCTTCTAGTCATAAGTATGTATTTATGTAAGTAGGTAAAACGTAGGCTAGATATAGTTTGTACCTCTGGAAATATTTATTTATGAACAGCATTTGCTATATTTAAGTTTCTATGCACCAATGTATGTTTGATTATTACACTTGTGAAGTATATAAGTATAGATGTTTATGCCAGTTTCTTTGTACATGTATGGATGTATGAATATATGTGTAAGTATGCAAGTATAGGTAAGTATGTGTTATACTGTGAAGAAATAGGTGTAATTGAGAGATAAGATTTTGTTTATACATAGGTATGTATACATGCATGTGTGTGTGTGTATGTATGTGCGTGTGTGTGTGTGTGTGTGTGTGTGTGTGTGTGTGTGTGTGTGTGTGTGTGTGTGTGTGTGTGTTGTCCGTATGCATGAATGTAAGGATAGTTAGTAAGGATAGATAGTTTATGTTAAATGTGAACTATACTTAAGGTTCATGTAAATATGCAAACAAGATTTGCTAACACACTTGCAGTCTATTTAACAATCAGTTCCGTTTGTGTTTCTGACCATTGCTTAAGTTCCATATCTGTGTATCTAGTTTACTTAAATAAGTTCAAAGCTCACTTAGAAAAAAGTTGGCATTCGAGTTTTTTTTTTTTTTTTTTTTCCTTTTCTTCTTTCCTTCCTCCTGCCTAATTGTGTGATTCTTCACTTCTCCTTTCTTATTTCCTTCCTCTTGCCCCACTTTGTTTTCCTTCACCCCTCCCCCTTTCACCCCTTTCTGTCCCCTTCCCCATCTATCTTCACATACCTCCTTCCTCCTCCTTTTCTTCCTCCTCTTCCTACCACTTACGTCCTACTTCATCCTACCTCCTATTCTCTCCTCTCTCTCCCTCCCACCCCTCCCCAAACCCCTCTCCTCCTCCCTCTTTCCACCCCCTACCTCCTGCCTCCTATCTCCTAACTCCCCTTTCTTCCTTCCCCTCCTCCTATCCTCCTCCTATCTTCCTCCTCTTTTCCTCCTCCTGCACTTCCCGCACAGTATTCTCTTCTCCTCCCCTTCCTCCTGTTCCTCCCGCCTTCCATTTCCCGTTCCCATCCTCCTATGCTATCCCATAGTATTCCCTTCTCCTCCCCTTCCTCCTGACACCCCCCGCCCCAATCACCAAAACAACGACACCAGTCAAGGAGTCTCAACTACATCATCGATTTAACGACATTTCCTGAAATGAGACGTCGTCGGCGCGTATCCCTCTCTCATCTGGCTTCCCCTTCCGATCGACTTTCCCCTCTTTCTCCGAGGGGATTTCCGACCGTAGGGACCCCCACTGCCCGAGCCGCCTCTTGCCACGAAAACCCGCCATTGATAGGAATGATAGGGAAGGCGCTCGCACCCCGTCGCCAAGAGGGTCACCGGCGTGTGATGGATACAGCGCTCACCGCGTTCGACGTCCCTATCAACACCTCGGAGTCCAGCGGGGAGGCCGGCCAGCGCAGGGGAGAGAGGAGAGAGAGGGAGGAGGACGAGGGGAATGGAAGGGGGACGGAAGGAAGAGGGGAATGGAAGGGGGACGGGAGGAAGAGGGGAATGGAAAGGGAACAGGAGAAAGACGGGAATAGAAGGGGAACGGGAGGAAGAGGGGGAGGGTAGATGAAGGGAGTGAGAGAGAGAGAGTGAATGAGTGAGTGAGAGTGTATGAGAGAGAAAGAGAGAGAGAGAGAGAGAGAGAGAGAGAGAGAGAGAGAGAGAGAGAGAGAGAGAGAGAGAGAGAGAGAGAAGAGAGAGAGAGAGAGAGAAAGCGAGAGAAGGAGGACAGGACGATAAGGTTTGAAGGTATGGTACTCTAGATGATGTACCAAGGGTCATCCTGGCCAGGGTTAGTCTCAACGATCCAGGTATTGGCTAAAAGCTTTCTTAAAGGTTATTTCTCTGTATTTTTTTTAATGTTTACCTGATATGACATAACTGTCTTCGAATCTTATGCCATAACTTCACAATTAGCTTCTAATTCTTCCTTTTTAAGTCAGTTTTTTTCTTTTAAAGAGAAATGTTATTGGAGTAAAAAAAAAAAAATCTTTCACATTCTCATTCTCAGTCTCCTGTTCCTTTCTGTTCCTTGTGTTTTTCTTTCTTTCATTTTTCTTTCTCTTTCTTTTTCATTCTATCTTCTCTCTCTCTCTCTCTCTCTCTCTCTCTCTCTCTCTCTCTCTCTCACTCTCTCTCTCTCTCTCTTTCTCTATCTATCTATTTATATATCTATCTATCTTTATCTATCTATCTATCTATTCATCTATCTATATATTCTCTCTCTCTCTCTCTCTCTCTCTCTCTCTCTCTCTCTCTCTCTCTCTCTCTCTCTCTCTCTTTCTCTCTCTATCTATCTATCTATCTATCTCTATCTATCTATCTATTTATATTTCTATCTATCTCTATCTCCCTCTCGCTCTCTATTCACTCTCTCCCTACTCTCTATCTATCTATCTATCTATCTTTCTATCTATCTATCTATCTCTCTCTCTCTCTCTCTCTCTGTCTCTGTCTCTCTCTTCTCTCTCTCTCTCTCTCTCTCTCTCTTCTCTCTCTCTCTCTCTCTCCTCTCTCTCTCTCTCTCTCTCTCTATATATATATATATATATATATATATATATATATATATATATATATATATATATATATATATATATATATATCCCTCTCTCTCTCTATTCTCTCTCTCTATTCTCTATTCTCTCTCTCTCTCTGTCTCTCTCTCTCTCTCTCTCTCTCTCTCTCTCTCTCTCTCTCTCTCTCTCTTTCTCTCTTTCTATCAAACTTCTTATGACTAAAAGAAGAGAAAATAAATACAACTGATAGTGACTGACTGAAATATATGATTGCAAAAATGGGAGAGCTAAGAAGATAAGAAAGCGCTGAAGATAAGGAAGAAGGAAGAGATTTTTCCAGAAAGGGATGAAAAGCGAGAGAGTAAAGTTGTAAATGACGATAAAGGTGAAGCGAGGAAAAGGTGTGAGGAAGGATAACGAAGACGAGTAATAGGAAGAAGTGAGAATGAAGGAAGGGAAAGTATGAGGAAATATAAAGCGTGAGACGGAGCTTAAGGAGAAACTGAAGAAATGAAGGAGAAAGTAAAAAGAAAAAAGATGAAGAAAATGAAGAAGAACAACAACAAAAGAAAAAAAGACGAAAAACAAGACCAAGATAAAAAAAAAGAGGGAAAAGAGAAACAACAAAAACAACAACAGCAACAAGAATCATTTGAATAAGAAAAAGAAGATAAAGAAGAAGTAAAATAAGAAGAAAAAAAGAAAAAGAAGAAGAAAAGAAGGCGAAGGAAAAGAAGGAGAAGAAGAAGCAAATAAAGAAAAAGAAACATAAAAAAAAGAAAAAAGAAGCAGAAAGAAAGAAAAAAGAAGAAGAGAGAAAACGAAACCAAAGAAGCATAACGAATAAAAAAAAAAAAAAAAAAACAGACACGGAATCCATATCGAGAGAAGCCCAACAAAAGGAGACCGAGAGAGCGCGCGGACAGTCCCCCTTCAGCATGCTACGGCGGCGCCTGACCCAAGATAGATGGAGCGCCTTTGTAGTGATGGCACAGCGGAAAATTAGAATTAAGAGGAGCCCCGACTGGATGGCAGAGCTTATATGGGCCTTGTCCGGCGAAGATTCAGAGGGGGGGGGGTGTATGTAGGGTATATGTGTATATATTTGTTTTCTTTTTGTCTTTTTTGTTGTTGATTTTATTCTTTTTTTCTGTTTACGTCTACGTACTCCTCCTCTTCTTCTTCCTCCTCCTCCTCCTTTTCCTCCTCCTCCTCCTGCTCCTCCTCTTCTTCCACCTCCTTTTCCTCCTCTTTCTACCACTTACATCCTACCTCCTACCTCCTACCACCTCATCCTCCCCGCTCTCCCCCTCCCCTCCCCTCCCTCCTACTACCCCCTACCTCCCCCTCCTCCCCCTTCCTCCCCCTCTCCCCCTTCTCCTACTTCCCCCTCCTCCTCCTACCTCCCCTCTCCCCCCTCCTCCTACTTCCCCCTCCTCCTCCTACCTCCTCCTCGTCATGGCGGTCACGTCGTCGGAAGGAAGACCGGGAAAAAGCGTCCGAGAGATCCAGCGCCTCCGACAATCGCAGCTGGAGTAGGACTCTGAAGGAGGACCCTGGAGGAGGACCCGGGAGGAAGAGTATATATATATATATGTACATATACATATATATATATATATATATATATATATATATATATATATATATATATATATATATATTATATATATATATGAACCGTATTCATGTTGACAAATGTATAAAAGGTATGAATGAGAATGCATATCTTCACAATACAAGATATGTATTTAGCCGGTTTCAATTCTATCTTCGTCAGAAATACATATATTTCTGACGAAGATACATGCATGCATACAATACATATATATATATATATAGATATATATATATATTATATATATATATATAATAATATATATATATATATATATATATATATCTATATATATATATATAATATATATATATATATATATATATATATATATATATATATATATATATATATATATATATATATGTATGTATACAAATAATTCCAATAGAACAAACGGATGAAGTATAACTAAGATGTATACGTACGAATTCATGTCATCGTCATTTCAGTACCGAATAGAGCAACGTTAATTATATTTAGAACAATATTGCAAAATGGAAAAGTCCTTCATTTTCAGTTTTAATGTGAATTCAATCAGTTTACGAATATAAAAAAGAAATACACATAAATAAGTTAAAAAAAAAATCCCTTTCATAGTTCAATTAATGGCCCTTTGTTACACAGCTGAAGCCTATTTCCATGACAACTTCTAAGCTACATTCAGCTCCCGATAATTCATGGTAGTATCCGTTGAGT
>NC_051394.1:49549646-49557146 GCF_015228065.2 Penaeus monodon
AAGTTTTTTACTTTTTAAAAAGGGGGGTTTAAAACTTAGAATATTTAATGACAAAAAGGTCCTGAATTTTTCAGAAAAACTTTTTAAAAGGGATTTATATAAAATAATAGAATTTTTGTTAATGGAAAATAGATCTGTTTGAGTAATTGTTTTTGAATGAATGAAATATAATGATAAAAACCCCCTAATATATATAAATATAAAGATTTATATATATATTAAAATATCTATAGATTATTAAATGGATAATATATATAAAAATATATATAAAATATAAAATATAATATTTAAAAGAAAATATATAGATTATAAATATAGAAAATATAAATAAAATATTTTGATAATATAATTTAAAATATAGGGATATAAAATATTTATATATAATATATATATATATATAAATAGATAAAATATAGAAAAATATAAAATAGTATTAATATAATAAAAATATAGATATAATACATTATATAAAAAATATATATTATATAATATTGTAAAAATACATAAAACTTATAATAAAAATATATATATATAATAATATATAATAGATATATATAATTATAAATATAGAGATTTTATAGATAAAAAATAAATTTTCAAAAATTTTATTTTTATAGATAAATATATTAAATATAATATAATATATATAAATAATAAAATATTAAAATTTTAAAAATTCTAGATATAGTATATATATAATAAAATAAATAATATATATATTATATATATAATATATATATATAAAATTAATAAAATTTATATTATATATAGATATATTTTAATATAATTTTTTATATATATATATATATATAGGTGTGTAGGGGTTTTGTGTGTGTGTGTGTATATAAAAATATATATATATATATATTATATATAATTAAAAATAATATATATATAAAACTATATATATATATAAAATATATTAAATTTATAAAATTTACAAATATATACGTGTGTGTGTGTGGGTTGGGGTGTGGTGTGTTTTTATTAAATATATATATATATATATAATATATATATATAAAATATATTAATTTTATATATATATATATATATATATTTATATAATATAATATAATATATTATATATTATATTATAATATATTTTATATATATATTATATATATATTAATTATATATATATATGGGGTGTTTTTGTGTGTGTGTGTGTGTGGTGGTGTGTGTGTGTGTGTGTAGGGGGTTTTGGGGGGTATGTGTTTTATAAATATATATATATATATATTAAAATATATAATATTTTTATAATATATATTATATATATATATACTTATATATACATATAATATATATTTTATATATATATAAATATATAATATTATATATATATATATATTTATATATATTTTGGGTGTGTGGGGTGTTTGGGGTGTGTGTGTGTGTGTGTGTGTGGCATGGGTGGGGCATGTGTGTGTTGGTGTGTGTGTTGTGTGGGTGTGGCGTGTGTGGTGGTGTGGTGGGGTTGTGTGTGTGTATGGGGTTTGTGTGTGTGGGGGTTTTGTATAAAATATTATTATGTATATATATATTATATATTATAATATATATATATATATATATATATATATATATTTTAATTAAATAAAAAATATATATACACATTTTAAAGGGAGAGACAAGAGAACATATTTTGGTGCACTCGGGGAACATTCAAGAGGAAAAACGAAAAAACCCAAACACCAACAAAATTAAACCCCATTTCCCGGGGGACACTTATTTTTTTTTAAAAACCCATAAAAATATGTTAATAAACTTTCACTCCAGAATTATGTTCCCTTTTCCCACTTCTTTTTGGTGTTCAAGAAATGGGCCCCAAAGCGGGAAAAAAGGAAATGCAAAAAGGGGAAAAGGGACCCCTTTCGAGACGCCAAAACACCTGACAAAAATAGTGTTTATACTGATGAAGATGGAGCCTTGGGCGAGCCGCGAGATCCTGCAGAGAAGGATGAGAAGGAGAGAATACAGCGCGGAGAGAAGATGGATTTGTTTTCTGGAAAAAAATGCACACTTACACGCAACACACACACACACCACACCCACACACAAACACCCACAACAACACACACAAAACACACACACCCCCAACCACACACACACATATATTTTAAAATATATTTATATATATCTATATAAAATATATAAAATTATTTTATATATATATATAAAAATTTGGTGTGTGTGGGCTTTGTGGTGCGTGCGTTGTGGGGTATGTGTGGTGTGTGTATTTTGTGTGTCCCGTGCGTGTGTGTGGTATGTGTTTTGTTTGGGGATGTGGTGTGTGTGTGTGGGGTGTGTGTGTTGTGTGTGTGTGTGTGTGTGTGTGTGTGTTTGTGTGCGTGTGTGTGCGTAAGTGTACAAAAATAGATGAACGTTCAGTGTGAATATCAGATTTAAATAAGAAAACGGTTAGATAAATAAATGTTTACACACACTCAGCATAAAAATAAAAAGGTTTTCAAACGAATATAAACTCAGAACAGTCAGATAATTTTGCTCTCTGAATAAACAAAAAAGGAAGCAAAAAAAAGAAAATTAAAATACCTTTATATACCTGTACGTCAAAAAAAATAAAATTAAAAAAGATATATTTTTAAAGAAACCAACAAAAAAATTTTACACAGGGAGCCCCCTTGTGAAAAAACAAAAAAAATATGGTTTGTTGGACCCTTTTTATAAACATCAAATTGTGAAATTTTTCCAAAGGGGTAAGGGAAAAATGGCTGACGCGACGGGAAAAAATATATTATTTATTCTAAATCCTTTTTTTTTTTTTTTTTTTTTTTTTTAATAAATGTATAAAAAAAATCAGAGATTTTCTGAATTATATTTTATCTCTTTTAACAATTTGTTTGATATTTGTTTTGAAAATCCTTGAATGTGCAATAAAATACACAGAAGTTAAATACACAATCGTTCAGTTCATTTGCACATTTTGTGTAATTCAGTATAGCATATTTTATCCTATTTTTTCCCAATAATATTTTTATATATAATTTTAAATTTTTATATATATATATATATAATATATATTTTTATATTATAATAAAAATATAGATATATTTTATAATAATTTTAAAATATATATATATTTTAGACGTTTTAAAAACAAATATATATATAAAAAACCCAAATAGATTATAATATATATATAAATATTTTATAAAATATATATATATATTTTAAAATATATATAATAATAATATATATAAAATATATATATATGTGTGTGGTTTTTGTGTGGTGTGGTGTGTTTTTTGGGGTGTGGGTTGGGTGTGTGTGTGTGGGTGTGTGGTTTGTGTGGGGGTTGTGTGTGTATGGGTGGGTGTGTGGGTGTTTTGTGTGTTTTGTGTGTGGCCCTGTGTGTTTTTATTTATCTATCCATTTATCTACTATTATCTATCTTTTTATCTATCTATATTATCTATCAAATTTTAAATAATATTACATAATATATATAATATATAATAAAATTATAAATTATATAGAATAATATAAAATTTATAATAATGTATATTTTTTCTATAAATTTATACATATTAAACCAAAATTTTCTATCCATCAAAATTTTTATTATCTATTATTACTATCTATCTATCTATCTTCTATTATCTATCTCTATCTATTATCTATTTTACTTAAACTATCATCATTCCCAAAATATCTATCTACTATCATCCATCTATCTTATCTATCTAATTTTCTATTTTCTATCTATATAATAATATATTATATATTTTATATAAATTTTAAATTTTATATATATATATATATATATAAATATATATATATATATATATACATACCACATACTCCCCACACACCACACACAAAACAAAACCCCCGCACGCACACACCCCACCACACATATATTTTAAAAATATATATATATAATATTATATATATATTTTTATATTATATATATTATATATTATATATATTTTTTTATATATTTTATTAATATATTTTTATATATATATAAAATATATATAAAATAAAATTATAATTATTTTAGATAATTTATATATAAAATATATAAATTTATATTTAATATATATTTTTTATAAAATAAATTATATAAAATATATTTTATTTATAGAATATATATATAAAAAAATAATATATAAGATTATTATTTAAAATATAAAATATATACATAATATAATAATTTTAAAATATATAATATAAAATAATTTTAAAATAATATATTAAAATATTATATAATATATATTAATATATATATATATATATTAATATACTATTATATAATATAATATAAAATTTTTTAACTATTAATTATAAATTTTTAATTTTAAAATATTAAAAGATAATATATTCTTTTCTTTTTTATATTTGATATATATATTTTTAATATATAATATATATATATTTTATATATATAGTAGATAGATGATAGAAAGATAGATAGATAGATAGTAATAGATAGATAGATAGTAGATATATAGAAGATAGATAGATAGATAGGAAAAGATAGAAAAATGAAGATGATTTAAGGGAAAATAGATAGAAAGATGGAAAAAACCCAAAATTTTTATAATTTTAAAAGATTTTAGAAGGGGGAAAGGAAAAAATAGAAAATATATATATTAATATAAAATTAAATATATATATGATATTAAAATATATAATATATAAAATATATTTTAATTTTATTAAAAAATATTAAAAAACAATTATACAAATATATATTATAAGATTATATATATTATATAAAAATTTTTAATATATAAATATAATATAAATATTATATAATATATAGAATATATAATATATTATATAAATTATATAATAAAAATATATATATTAAAAATATATAATAATATAAAATATAAATGATTTTATAGATGAATAAAAGATATATGAATATAATTAAACTTTTATAAAACTAATATATATTAAGGTTTTACATATAATTTTATATTAATTAATATCTATATTATAATATATATAAAAATATAATATATATTTTATAAGATATATAAAATATAATAAAATTTTTAATATATTTTTAAATATATATATTATATTTTATTTTAATTTTATATTATATATATAATATATCTTTTTATATATTATATAAAATAAAATAATTTTAAATTTTTATATATATAAAATTATATATATAATAAAATATTTATTTTATTTATATATATATATATATTATATATATATATAATTTTATAATCTATATAATTAAAAAATTTTTATTAAAAGTATTATATAATTTATAATTTTATATATTAATTAAAATATAATAATATATTTATTTTATAATATATATTTATAATTATTTTAAATTTTTTTTGGGTGTGTGTTTGGTGTGTGTGTGTGGTTTTTTGTGGGGTTTTTATGTATGGTGTGGTGGGGTGTGTGGGTTTGGGATGTTTTTAAAACGCATCATTGATTTTTCCTTTATTTTTTTTAATTTTTAAAAAATAAAAAATACCTTTTTTTCATGTACCCAACCCCTTACCCTCATTTACCCCAAAAAAAAAGTCTCAGTACTGCTTAAATTTTCAATTAGGGACTGTATAATGGTTTTGATTTTCGGGGTTTTTTCGAATCCCGCGAAAGCGCCCCGGGTTTTGAAATAAGCATTTCCCTTTAGGGCTGTATAAAGGGCCCCAGGACAAATCAGTGTTTTTTTTTTTTGGAAAAAAAAACAAAAATCAGCAGGAATATTTAGTGGAAGCAGTCACTAAAAAAATAACCATGACAGAGGGCCGGTTTAATGTTAAGGGCCCACGGTGAAAACGTCATTTTTTAATTCCCCCAAAAACTTTAGTTCGATGCAAAAAGGCGACACGGACACAAAATTGCAAATTTTTCTGGGAAATTAAAAGTCCGTATAAATGGTTGCAATTTAAAATCCATTTCAGGTTTAAAAAGTCGAAAAGAGTTACCAATGCTAAACGGTTTGCACATGCGGCTCCCAAGCAAGTCCACATCTCTCCCGGAATGTTATTATATTTCTCGCGGGAGAGGGAAAAACGAGGGGATTTTTGGGGCCCCAAAAAATTTTAAAAACTGTTTTTTCTTTCCCCTCTTGGGTCTTTTTCCCCCCTTTTCTTTCTCTCTCCCCTCCCCTTTTTTTTCTTGATTTTACTTTTTCTATTTTTTTCTATCTTTCTCTCTCCCTCATCCTCTCTCTCTCCCTCTCGTCCCTCCTCTCTCTCTCCCCTCTCTCTCTCTCCCCCCCTCTTCTCTTTCTCTCTCTCTCCCTTTTCCCTCTCTCCCCTCTCTCTCTCTTCTCCTTTTCAAAATTGGTTTGAAATCCCCGTCCCCTTTTTTTACAAAACACCCCCTTTTTTGTTAAACCCAATTGTTTGAATAGCAGCATATTTTTCCTATATCAGACTTAAATTTTATTGTTTGGGGTTTTTTTTCGTCAAAAGGGTATGTGTTCGTATGACAGTGAATGAGAATGGATGAAAAGAGCAAATCTCACTTCATGTGGGAGAAAAAAACTTGCATAAATATGGCATTTCCCGCTACCCATGGTACAACAGCCATTTAAAAGCTTCATTATAGAATATGGTACATATTCACATTTCATTTTGTGTATTTTAACCCGGTTTTTTGTACGCACTTTGGCAAGCAAAGCAAAACACAACATATTCATATACACCAATTCCCCCAACCCCCCACGCACACACACACAAAAAAAATCACTTTTTCAAAGACCCCACACACACACCAAAAACACCCCACACCACCAAATTTAAAACACACACACAAAAAACACACACACACACAACACACCACAAACACCCACCACACAAAACACACCCCCACAAACCCCAAAAACAAACCCCACACATAGATGTGGGTAGGAGGTATGTAATAAAAATATTATATAAAAATATTTAATATATAGATTTTTAAGATTATTTTATATATTTTAAAAATATAAAATTATAAAAAAATAAGATTTTTTTTATATTATATTTTATAAAATATAATTAAATATGCAACATGTAATTTTATTTTGTTGAATATATATATGGGATTTTATTTTATATTTTATATATATTTTATATAATAATTATATAGATATCTAAATATATTAAAATATATACATAAAATTATTATAATTTTAATATATATTACACAAAAAACACACACCAAACACCACCCCCCAACAAAACACAACACACACACACACAAAACACACCCACACACACAATATATCTATTATATTTTTATATATATATATATATATATATATATATTTTATATTTTATATATATATTATATACATATTTTTTACTAAATGCCCCAATTAAAATATGTAATATTTCAAATTTAAAACAAACTTATATAATATATATATTATAAATAATATATTAATATTATATAATATAAATATTTTAATTATATATATAAATTTAAATTTTCCCCTATATATAATTAAAAATATAATAATAAAAATATATTTTATATTAATTTTTAATATATTATATA
>NC_051394.1:49572146-49578947 GCF_015228065.2 Penaeus monodon
ACGCCTCACCACACACACAGCACACCACACACACACACCACACACACACCACACACCACACACACCACACACACAACACACACAGCACACACACACACACACACCCCACACACACACACCCACACACACACACACCCTCACCGCACACACAGAGCCAAAAACCACAGAATCCCACCGCCAGTCCGTATCGAGAAATAATCCCGAACACAAAGACAGCCCCAGCGCAAAGGCATCAACAGCCATCAATAAATAAGAAGAAAACGTCCACAGCCTCTCTGCCACATCCTATAATCTTAGTGTCCTTGCAGTGTCGGGCCGGAATGCGCCTTCGCACCTGAGGCCAACTATAAGATCGTGAGTGTATTGACCGTCGATGCCACTTTCTTTATCTTTTTATAAAGGACCCGTGGTCCTTTTTTCTGTATGTTAGCATTGTTTATATAGAGAGAAGTATGTTGGTATAGTTAAATGTTAACAGTTATTGATTCCTCGTACTGGAATAAATAATTGATAATAAAATAATACTAATAATAATAATAATCATAACCAAAACAATGTAATAATAATAATAATAATAATAACAATAATAATAATATAATAATAATAATAATACATAACAATAATCTAAGTAAAAGAGTAGATTATAGTCCAGTTATCAGTAATTATACTCATACTGAACAAAAAATTTTCATTAATATAAGATGTACATACAAAAATAATTCCCGTGCCTTTTTATATAAAAAAATCATATTGTGTTCTACTAATAAATATCAGTTTTCTTGTAAAATGTTTTGTCGGTAATTTTATTGAAAACGGCATTAAAAAAACAAAATTGTATCAAGATATTTAGTATTTGTGTTTTTGTTTGAAACGTTCTGATATTATCTGCAGTTGAAAATGCGGGCAAAAAATGAATGAAATCATTTTGAACTCATTTAGATAAAAGTAGGCACCGTTTGATAATTTAGTAATATTTCGTTTTTTTTTTCTCTCTCTCTTCTTTTCATCAAACAATTTATATTACCCAGAAAATTTCTGCTATTGAAATGCTTAAACGAAGACGGTGCTAAGATATATACAATGTTTAGGATGAAGATCTACATCTGTATCTTTCCAAAGGAGCTTATCAGTAGTAAAAAACACATCTATTATTCTACTCGTATGATTTCTCTACACACACACGCACACAACCACACAACACACACAACACACACACACACACACACCACACCCACACACACACACACACCACACACGACTATATATCTATATATCACTATTATATATATCTATATATATATATATATATATAATATATAATAGATTATATATATATATATATATATAGTTATAATACACACTATATTATCATATATATATATATATATATACATATATATATATATACTATATCATATATTATATAATATATATATGTAATACACCCATCCAGCACAACACACAACACACACCACCACACACACCAGACACACACACACACACACACCACAACACACACATACCACACACCTTGTGTGTGTGTGTGTGTTTATGTGTATTTGTATGTATTTGTATATATATTCTACTATATATATCATCTATATATATATATTATATTATAATATATATTCTATCTATACTATATATATATATATACTATCTATATATATATATATATATGTTGCTGTGTGTGTGTGTGTGTGGTTTGTGTGTGTGTGTGTGTGTGTGTGTGTGCTGTGTGTGTGTATGTGTGCTGTGGTATATATATAAAATATATATATACCTATATATATATATTATAATATATATATATATAATATATATATATTTATATATATAGATATATATATATATATCACCTGTCCATCTATCAATCTTACAGGCCTCTCACTTCAGCCCATAGACTAACAAGGTGTCGGCCAACAAGCCTGAGGGACGCTGGGAAAAACAATCAGGGATTCAAACCCAAAAGTTTCTCTCTTGATTTGATCAACCGACTCCCAAGGACCGCTGGTAAGAGATTAAAAATAAAGGAAAAAAAAACTATAAAAGAAGAGAAGAAAAAAGAGAAAAAAAAAAGTTACTTTTGATGTTGCAGGAAGAAAAAAAGAATATCGTATCAGTATATTCAGGAAGACTCATACGCCTTAGAAAAGGGCCTTTCGTGGATTCCTGAAGAGCTGTCTCTCCCTCAAACTGAAAATTAAATGAAGCAAATATTGGAAAACCCTGTAATGAATAAGGAGAATATAAAAAAAGCTAGAGAATTAATAATCAACATTTTAGAATTCTTTATGCATAGTTCCAATGAAAATAGGAGTATGAGATAAGACATTATTATAACACAGAGCCTTGTATTGGTGGCTTCTTGCTCTCTGTGGATTGTTTTTGGGACAGAAGGTCTGAGAGTACCCCCAACTCATCAGTATATTCGCCTCTGTTTATAGCATTGGTGACTCGTCCATTGAGACGGCAGAGTGTGAGAGGCAGTAGTGCTTTCATAGCATTTGTTCCTTTTTCAACAAACTGCCCGCAAAGACCTAGCTAGTTGAGTGTAACTTCCTTTTGTGTTGTCCATGATAGGCTCGAAAAAGTTCACGTAAAATATTTATATTTAATCTTCTTACATGTAAATCCATCTTGTATCATATATATATATATATATATATATATAATTATATATATATATATATCTACTATATATCTATATTATCTATATGTTGTCTTTATACATATTATCTATATATATACTATCTATGAATATAATATATATATATATATATATATATACTATCTATATCTATATATAATATATATATAGGTGTGTGTTGTGTGTGTGGGTGGTGTGGTGTGTATGGTCTACACACACATTATATATATCGTCTATCTATCTATCTATCTAATCTATCTATCCTATCTATCTATCTACTATCTATCTATATATATATATATATATTATATATATATAATTATATATATTAATATCTATTATGTATATATTATATATATATATATACTATATAAATATAATATATATTATAATATAATATTATATATATATTATATTTATATATTCTATATATATATATATATATATATATATATATATATATATATTATATATATATAATATATATCTATATATACACCACATATGTACACACACACACACAGATTATATATATATACATATATATATCTATCTATTATATATAATATATCGTGTGTGTGGTGTGGTACATATATATATATATATTATATATATCTATATATATCTATATCTATATATACATATTATATATATATATATAAATATATAAGATATATATATCTATATATATATCTATATATATATATATATATATAATATATATATATAATAGATATGTATCTAGATATATATATTATATATATATACAATATATATATACATATATATTATATATAATATACATATATATATACTATATATATATATATCATATAGGATAGATAGATAGTAGATAGATAGATAGATAGATAGATAGATAGATAGATAGACAGATAGATATAATTGGGTGCGTGTATTCATTACACACACACACACACACACACACACACAACACCACACATATATATATATAATATATATATATTATACAAATATATATTATAGATATTATATATCATATATATATATATATGTATAATATATCATATATATATATATACACAGATGGATTTCATGTAAAAAGATGAAATATAAATATTTTACGTGAACTTTTGCGAGGCCCAATCATGGCCCAAAAAAAAAGGAAGTTAACACTCAACTAGCTATTTCTTTGCTGGCTTTGTTAAAAAGGAAAAAATGCTGATAAAAGCCTACTGCCTTCAACCTCGCCGCTCCGGGGAAGAGCCCCAAGGCTATACACAGAGGCGAATATAGATAATTTTGGGGTACCCCTCAGCCCTTCTGCCCCAAAACCCCAATCACAAGAGCAGAAACCAATACAGGCTCTTTTTAGAATAAATTCTTTAATTAAATAAATTTTCATGAACTTTTTCAATAAAGAAGTCTAAAATTTGATTTTTAAATTCTCTAGCTTTTTTAATTTTCCTTATTCATTCCCAAATGTTTTCCAATATTGTTTTTTAATTTTCAGTTTGAAGGGAGAGACAGCATCTTCAGAACCCACGAAGTCCCTTTTCTACGGCGGATGGGTCTTCCTAAAATATGATGACGATATTCTTTTTTCCCTGACATAAAAAAGAAAAATTTTTTTTTTTCTTTTTTTTCTTCTTTTCTTTTTATTTTTTTTTTTCCTTTTTTTACTTTTTTCCATCGTTTTTTGGATGGGTTTTGATCAAATCAAGAGAGAAATTTTGGGGTTTGAATCCCTGAATTTTTTCCCCGCGTCCCTCAGGGGTTGTTGGCCCGGGCCCCCTTGTTAGTCTAGGGCTGAAGTGAGAACCTGTAGATGGTAGATGGCAAGGTGATATATATAATTATATATATTATTATAATATATATATTATATATATATTATATATATATATATAATATATTATTTATATATTTAAACACAAATAACCCCCAAAACAAAACAACACAAACACCACACACACACACCACCACACACAACACAACCCAAAAAATAAAAAAAAAAAAAAATAATAAAAAAAAAAAATAAAAAAATTTTAAAAAAAAAAAACCCAAAAACTCAAAAAACAGAAACCACAAAAACCCCCACAGGGGAAATTTTTTTTTTTTTTTTCATTTTTAAATATATTTATAATATTTATAAAATTATTAAAATATATATATATTATATAATATATATATATAATTTGGTTTTAAAATTTCAAAACTTATAAAAAAAAAAAAAAAAAATTTAAATAATAAAAAAAAATTTTATTGTGTGTTTTGGGGTGGTGTGTGTGTGTTTGTGTGTGTGTGTGGTGTTTGGTGGGGGGGTTTTTTGCGTGGGTGTGTAGGGAAATATAGAATAAATATAGATGTTTTTTTATATATAATTTAAAAATAAATTAGATTTATTAAAATTTTTATATATTTTGATCTTCGTTTATTAAATAACAAAATTTTTTAAAAATAATTGTTATAAAAAGAAAAGAGGAAAAAAAAGAAAAATTATAAATTTGGGTTTTTTTTATTTGGTTTGTTTTTATTTTTTTGGATTTTTTAATTGAGTTTTAGACCTTCAAAACAAAAAACCAAATCATAAAAATATTTGAACATTTTTTTTTTTTTTTTTTTGGTTTTTTTAAATTTCGAAAACAGGGTAAAGAAAAATGAATTATTTTAGGAAACAAAGTTTTTTTATTAAAAAAGGCACGAGGGTTTAATTTAATTTCATTTTTTTAATAAAATTTTTTGTTAGTAAGGGAAAACTAAAACTGGACAAAAATAATACTTTTACTTTTATTATTATTGTTTTTATTATTTTTATATTATTATTTTTTTTTTTTTTATTTTATTATTATTATATTATTATTGTTATTTTTATTATTATTTACTATTACTATTGTTTTATTATTATTTTTATTATTTTTTTATTATTATTATTTTATTATCAATTATTTTTTCCCATAAGATTTAATAACTTTTTAACATTAAACTACCAAAATACTTCTCTCTTATAAAAAATCTAAAATACAGAAAAAAAAAAGACCACGGTCCTTAATTAAAAAAAAGTGGCATCGACGGGCACTACATCAGATCTTATCAGGCCTCAAGTGCGGAGGCGCTTCCAGCCCGAGCTCAGGCATAAAATTATGGGGGTTGGGCAGAGAGGCTGTGGCGTTTTCTCTTTTTTATTGATGGCTGTGATCCTTTCTGGCTGGGCTTTTTTTGTGTTCGGGGGGTGATTCTCGATACGGATGCGGTGGGATTCTTGGGTTTTGGCTCTGGTGTGCGGGGGGTGTGTGTTGTGTGTGTGTGTGTGTGTGTGTGGTTTTGTGTGTGGTTGGTGTGTGTGTGTGTGTTGGTGTGGTTTTGGGGGGGGTGGTGGTGTGTGTGTGTGGCGGTTTTGTTGGGAGGGTGTGTGCGGTGGCGTGTGTGTGTGTGTGGTGGTTGGGTTTGGGGTGTGTTTTGTGTACAACCACCTAATATATATATATATTTAATTAAATTATTATATAAATAAATATTAAAAATTATATAATATATATATCATATAATTATATTAATATATAAACATTATATAATATATATAATATATATATATATATTAAATATATTTTGTTTTTTGTGTGTGTGTGGGTGTGTGTGTGTGTGGGTGTGGGTGTTTGGTGTGTTTGTGTGAGAGAGAGAGGGGAAAAAATGGGTGAGTGGTGATCGATGGGCAAGTGAATTAGTCGATGTGAATGGGTAAAGGGTAGGAGAGAGTAGCAGTGAAAGAGTGAGTCAGGTAAAAAGAGAAGAAAAGAAGAGTGAGACGAGACGAGAGGAGAAAGAAAAAAAAAGCGAACGACAGACCCAGAGATAGAACACTGGGACGCTTATATATATGAAATATATATACATTTTTTCGTTGTTCTTCTTTTCAAAACTAAACCGAAATGGGAACCGCAAAAAATCCCCCCCCCCCCCCCCCCCCACTTTGCGACATAGAAGTAGGCAGGGGTTTTTTTAAAATCCAAACGTCACGTCATATAATGATGATTATAAAAGGCTTTTTTTTCAATAATAAAAGTAGTAATAATGAAAAAATTGTCATAATGAAATAGTAATATAAAAAAAAATCAAAGGAATAATGATAAGGTATAACTACAAACATCAAAACAAATAAGGAAAATAAAATG
>NC_051394.1:49586547-49589047 GCF_015228065.2 Penaeus monodon
TATACAGCATAACCCAAAAAATATGTGCATGAGGGTTTTATAATTATGTATATAGAGAGTGAAGCAAATGTAGCAAGTGTACCATTGGAAATAAAACTCTAAGGATAAGTGATGTGGATTTATGTAAATACATATATAATCACACGACTATACACACACACAACACACACACACACACACACACACAACAGCGCGCCGCGCGCGCGGCGTGTTATAATTATATATATAATATATTATTATATATAATAGTATTATTATGTATATATATGTAAAATATACATACATCTACATATATGTATATATATATATATATATATATATATATATATATATATATATATATATATATACATATATATATGTGTGTGTGTGTGTGTGTGTGTGTGTGTGTGTGTGTTTTATGTATGTATTTACTTAAATCACATCACTTATCCTTATACAAATATATGTGTGTGTGTGTGTGTGTTTGCGTGTATGAGTCTGCGTGTTTTTCGACCGTTTATTTTCGCACTGCTTATTTTTTTTATATTAAAAAAAAAAAAAAAAAAATCATAAATTCAGGAATACCTACCTGCTAATTACAAAGCACTCAATGAATACCGTTTTCGGCACAAAAAACAAACAAACAAACAAAAAATATATGGCACTTTTAAGGGTCTTCACAAAAGGAAGAGGAAGAAGAAGAAGACGAAGAAGAAAATGATAAAGAAGAAGACGAAGAAGAAGATGATGGTGAAGAAAAATAAGAAAAAGAAAAAAAAAGAAGAAGAAAAAGAAAGAAAGAGAAGAAAAAAGGAAAAGATAAAGAAAAAGAAAAAGGAGGAGAAGAAGAAGAAGAAGGAGAACGTGGTGGTGGTGCTAGTGGTGGAGAAGGAGGAGGAGAAGGAGGAGTGGAAGAAGAAGAAGAAGAAGAAGAAAAGAGGAAGACAAAAAAAAAATCAAAAAGAAAATTATAATAAGTCATCACCTACTTATTAATTGATTATCGATTAATTTCATTATCTTATTAATTTCTTGATTTATTTTCCTTTATTTATTTATTTGTTGCTAAAAAAAAAAAAAAAAAAAAAAAAACAGTCAACTTTCAACGCAAATGTCTCTCTTCCTCCTCCACCTTCTTGCCCAAACCAGAAGCGAGAGAAGGATGGAGTTTGTAGCCTTATTTACATATAACGAAAAGCCTTTTACTGAGAGAGCGAATGTGGTCGGCGAGGAAAAAGCAAGGAAGTTTATTTTAAATCATTATGGTTTTTAAAAATTGTTTTTTCTGTTATTCGTCTTCATCTTTTTCTATTGATTTCTCTGTTTATCGTCCTTCTTGTTGTTATTGTTTTTAGTATTGTTTTCATTATTGTTATTATTATTACTGTTATTACTATTATTATTGTTGTTATTATGATTATTATTATCATTATTATTATTATTATTATTATTATTATTATTATTATTATCATTATTATTGTTATTATTATTATTATTATCCTAATCATTATCATTATCATTATTATTATCATTATTATTAGTAGTATTATCCCCATTACCATTATGATTTTTATTAGTGTTGCTATAGTTGTTTTATCATTATTTTTTTTTTGTATCCACATTATCATTATTACAACTACCATTATCATCATCATCATTATTAATATTGTTTCTGTTATTACCATTATTATTATTATTACCATTATGTTATAATCATTATAATTTTTACCCTCAACACCCCGATCATGGCGAGGCATTTCTGGAATGGTGTTAATAATAAATAAAAGTATAAAAAATAGTAATGATATATAAATAGAAAAATCAAGTCGCACGTACATAATAATTTGCTTAACTCTAAAAAGTAGCAAGAAAATGCATCCATATAATGCAAAATTATATTCATAAATAGTATTTTTTTTTCGTAATGATATCTGGCTTCCATAATGTAAAATGTATATTAGTTAAAGTTAGATCACTAATAATAATAACAGTAATAATGATACTAATAATGAAAACAATACTAAAAATAATAACAACAAAAATGACGATAAATAAAGAAAGCAATAGAAAAAGGAGAAGATGAATAACAAAAACAATTTTGTGCTAAATTAATAATTATAGTCAACGACTTATTGTATGATAGATTTCGTTCTTATCATAATTATCATTGAAAAATATAGATATGGATTTTTTTTTCTGTTGCTTTATTTTACTCATCCGTGCGATATCGTTGGTGTTCAAAACTATTAATGTTCTATACGTTATTAATGTTATTGTAGATATTATCATTACATTATTTCAGTATTTCTGTATATATTACAATATGCCATTTTTTAACGTTTATATTACATGTAATATTCAATAGTTTACTCATTTTGCAAAATAACGTTTTTGAATATAAATATCCTTTGGTTAATGGTTGCAAGAGTGAAAGGTACATCTTCAAGCAATCTTTCACCCTTGACATCTTCTCCCATCTCTCCCCCCCCCCCCCTCTTCTCCGGTATCGTTCCTTACC
>NC_051394.1:49604047-49606547 GCF_015228065.2 Penaeus monodon
GCTCACCACTGAATAATCAGAATCCCACTAAGTCGAAATTTACCCTTCTGCCTCGTCCAGCAACCACTCTCACGCTCCCTGTTATGTTTGTCCTACCAATACATTTGTAAAATGTCGATAACGATGACTACCGGCTAAAACATTGTCTATTTTTTTTTTTAGATTTAATGTTTCTGTCAATATGGTACACACAGGCGTGTACAGTATGTGTGGTATACATATATATACCCGCATTTCTCTATCTACTCATCTTCCATTCAGCCCGCCTGTCTGTCTGTCTGTCGCCATATCTACCTGTCTGTCTGTCCTTATATCTACCTGTCTATCTGTCTACCTGTCTGCCTCTGTGCATGCCTCTGTGCCTGCCTGTCTGTCTGTCTGTCTTTATATCTATCTGCCTGTCTATCTACATTTCTGCTTGCTTGCTAGCCTGTCTGAGTGCCTGCTTGCCTGCCTGCGTGCCTACCTACCTACCTACCTACCTACCTACCTGCCTGTCTGCCTGCCTGCCTGCCTGCCTGCCTGCTTGCCTGTGTGGCTGTCTGTCTGTCTGTCTGCCATTCTATCTATTTGTACGTTCGTCTGTCTAACTATGTATATATCTCTATCCATATCTTACCATTATGCTTACTATAATAAGTACTACAATCTTTATTATGATCACGATAATTAGCATAAGCATCAGTATTTGAAGGTTTTTAAAATCATTATTCCTAGAGATGCGGTCGAGTTAGAATACGGTTCAGAATTGAGTTTAATTTAATGCAGGAAATAACACGAAGCCTGAGATTTGGAATTACAAATATATTAGTGCTTTTCCTTATATCCTTTCAGTTGAGAATCCTAAGCTGGAAATGCAAAAGAGAGAGTGCACTTCTAATAACGGCAAATTAATGTAATGATAAATAATTACCGTATATCACTAACGATTGACGAAGGTAATTCATGTGAATATAAATGTATTTTATGTATACAGCATATATATATATATATATATATATATATATATATATATATATATATATATATATATATATATATATATATATATATATAAATAGATAGATAGATAGACAGATAGACAGGTAGACAGACAGACAGATAGATAGACATATATATATATATATATATATATATATATATATATATATATATATATATATATGTGTGTGTGTGTGTGTGTGTGTGTGTGTGTGTGTGTGTGTGTGTGTGTGTGTGTGTGTGTGTTTCTTTGTCTGCCTCTAGCTCTTGAACCTTCCATCTTTCCTTCAACAGATAGTTTCTCTAAGCCTTCTTCTCACATTCTATGACCCAGAAATTTAATTAAGTTGTATTTCTAGGATACATTTCATCATTTTTCTCTCTTCCTTGATTCTCTGTAAGATTGTTAGTTTGCATTTCTGTCCAAGGAACTTTCAATATTCTCCGATAACACCTTTATCTTTCCGAGCTCTGTTTCCTAGTTGTTTTCGGCCAATTAAATTTGAATACATCATCTTCGATATCTTCCTTTATCAAATCCTCAATTTCTTCACGTTGCTTGTTTATCCATTTTTCTTTCGTTTGTTTGCATATCAATCTAATAAGCTTCTTTGTTTCTTTATATTTGTTCACTTTGTAATTGTTTTTTAGGAATCGTCCGGATTCCATTGATGACGCCATCCACTTTTATTTTGCTCTACGATCTTAGAATTTTTTTTAGCACTCTCTTTAAAAATAATACCTATCAGGTTCCAGTACTCATGGGTATCACTTGCATCTACCACAAAATTCATTGACTTTGTTGGATACTTCAGTTTTAAATTATTCTACTATATCTGCTGTCTTGAGAGCTTTCAAATCCAGCTGTGGTGTTCGTTTTGTACTAGGAATAAACTTTGCAAGTTTGCACTTTAGCATTACATATAACAAAATATGGTGACTGTTACGGCTTGCACCTAGCAAGGTTTTGCACTGTTTGCTTGAAATCATGAATCTACCATTGATATAAATATAATCTATTTGATTTATAATTCCTGGGCTTCTCCATGTATAGAGCCTCCTTTTGTGATGTTTAAACCATGTATTCGTAATGACCAATGGTTTCTCTTCACACCATTCAATGAAAATTTCCTTTTTCATTATTTCCAAGACCAAAGGGACCTACTGTGTTGCCATGTTGACAGCCACAAACTTTAGCAATAAAATCACCAGTTATTATATTGATTTCTTGTGATTTACATTACTTTTCAGATGTTTAAAGAGTCATCGAATTTAATTAACTCTTCTTCAGTATCTCTACTTGTTTGTTGCATAAGCCTGAAGGATATTTATTTCAAATGGTTTACCTTTTCCTTTAATCCTTTATCTGAAAGAGTCTAACATCCGAGTATCGACTTGTCTATTACCTTCTTGATCAAAATTCCGATTCCTCTAGCATATTCCACGCCACGATAGTATACTATGTGATTGTCTGATTAAAATTTTCCATTGTCAGTGCAACGAGTTTCACAAATTCCTA
>NC_051394.1:49614047-49616547 GCF_015228065.2 Penaeus monodon
ATGAGTGGATTTTTATTATGGGAGGGAGAGGAGGGAAAGGGAGAGGGAGAGGAAGGGAGAGAAAGCGGGAGGGAGGGAGAGAGAGCGGGAGGGAGGGAGAGAGAGCGGGAGGGAGGGAGGAGAGAGAGAGAGAGAGAGAGAGAGAGAGAGAGAGAGAGGAGTGAGAGAGAGAGAGAGAGAGAGAGAGAGAGAGAGAGAGAGAGAGAGAGAGAGAGAGAGAGAGAGAGAGAGAGAGAGAGAGAGAGAGAATAATTTAGGGCTCTAAAGAAACATTATGAGGGATACCACATGATGAAGTAGACAAATAAACAAATCGTTATGGGGAATTATGAAGCCGAACCGAGTTACAAGAGAATTCATTCACAGAAAAATATTATCAATACTCGTCCTTGTACAGCAATTTCCAACCTATGCATCAGTAATTTGACCTTAGACATACATCTTTTATAATATTTCTATTTGAAGAACTTCAGCTGCCTTGTTAAGTCCTTGCAACTTCTAAGAGCAGTACTTGAGCCACTATAGAATTCTCGG
Source organism: Penaeus monodon (assembly GCF_015228065.2). NCBI lineage: Eukaryota > Metazoa > Arthropoda > Malacostraca > Decapoda > Penaeidae > Penaeus > Penaeus monodon. The sequence continues at coordinate 49,614,582 of NC_051394.1, forward strand.
AAGTTTGGTGCGAATTATCACAGTAATAACTATTATCCTAATCAAAATATAAAGTAAAATGGAAGAGTTAAATTAATTTAAGAGTTGAATTAAGCTCCTCCCGCTGAACCAAACAATGAGAGAAAAAAAATTTCCTTTTCAAGACTGCAAGAAAGTGATTAATGTTTTACTCTACAAAATGGCGAGAAAATTTAAAGCATGTCTGTAGCAAACCTCTGAATTAAAATAAAATGTATTAATTTGTGGAGAAGGCTTACATATCAAAGTATTTTCGTTGCTTTGATAAAATCGTCAAAAGCTGAAATTTATATTCAGTTTAACAAAACTGCATCCAACTTTGTCATTATTTAAATTTTTATTTCATCATGGTACACCGAAAACATTATATACGCGTGTTAAGGCCTTTTTTGGAGCTTCCCGAAAGCCCCAACATTTTGATACATTGTTTCAAGCTGTATCATAGTCGCTTCAAAACACGATATCTGACATGCAAAGTTTTGAAACTAGGATAAAGTGTTTTACTTAATTTCACATAAAAAGTCAATAGAAAACCATTCAAGTACGTAATGTGCTGGAATGATTTTTCATTATATGTAAAACATTGTGTAAACTTAAAAAGCAAAAAGTTACCTAGCAAAGGTGTGGAAAGTATATTTTTCTCAGAGATCTATCTATCTATCTATCTATCTATATATATATATTACATACATACATACATAATATATATTATATATATAATATATATATATATATATATATATATATATATATATATAAATATATATATATATATATATATATATATATATATATATATATATATATATTATAATGAAAAGTAGAAGATAAGATTTTGCATCTTATCGTATCTACCGCAAGTGGGCTATATTGAACTATATCAATAACTCAAGATACTCAACCTTTTCTTTGATATATCTGAGCCTATATGTTCATATTATAGAGGTACAGAATGATTTTGAAGATATTTATCCCACCGAAGTTAATACCACATCATATGATTCGGACACGTTGCAGATTCTTGGCATTTGTTCCAGCAAAATTCATGTTTGACTTAAAATTTTACCCATATAGAGTGAATATGTATTTGATGTACTGCTAAAAAGACACGGAATTATTTTTTGCACCTTTACTGTAACTTTTATCAAGAAATTTACGATGTGATTCGTAACAAATGAAAATTTAAATCCCTATCTGAGACTACGTGAAATATATCTGAAAAATATTACGCTCTGATTGGCTGGCAGGAGTGTATCACATTGTTTCAAGGTAGAGGCATACAAACTGATACAAACAGAAAAGATGTTCTAACAGGTTCTAATAATGTGCGCGTGAAGAGCAAACATTTATCAAGGGTTTCGGATTTGCTACAAAAAGACCTTTAGTATACACTTTTTATGATCAATTTTAATGATCAAATTTCTAAAATGCCGGGGAGAAAGTGTGTACACTATCCTTATTTCACGAATATTTTCAAATCATATTTTCGAAGTGAAAATTATAACTATTACTATTTCATTTGTTACAACTGTATATTTTCAAAGTGAAGAAAAAACTAATAATACCCTTAATGATGATGATGAAGATGAAGATGAAGATAGATGAAGATGAGGAAGGTGAAGATGAAGATGAAGATGAAGATGAAGATGAAGATGAAGATGAAGATGAAGATGAAGATGAAGATGAAGATGATGATAATGATAATATATATGTTCAAATATAATAATCTTGATGACGATGAAGATGATGGCGACGGCGATGACAATGTCGATGATAATGGCGATAATGTAGATATATACATTTTCATCGTTATAAACTTCATTAATTTTACACATACATGAATGTTCTGTCTTTAAAAGATTATATTTTCTTATATATTTTTTCTTCTTTCCATATTTTCTTTCGTTTTCCGGGAAAAAAACCATCAAGGTGACATATTTTTTTCTAT
>NC_051394.1:49629047-49634047 GCF_015228065.2 Penaeus monodon
ATGATAAAATATATAATATTCTGGTGATGGGGGCCCTGCATAACTAACTATTAATAACACAAAAAGAAATATAACATAACAAAAATTTATATTGATGATAATGAAAATTTGAAAAAATGAAAAAATAAAAAAACAAAATAATAACAATTACTATCCCCTTACTACTATATATAAAAAATAAAATAAAATAATAACAATAATAAAAAAATAAATATAATAATAATAATGAAGATGATAATTATAATAGAATAAGAAGTAAAAAATAATTGTTCTTATGAAAATCATAAAAAAATAAAAAAACTTAAAAATTTTGAAAGGAATAAGTATAGAAATGACTTAAATTTGGGGATAATGATAAAATAAATGGAAAATAATGATGATGAAAAATAATAAAATAAAAATAATAATAAAAAATAAAAATAAAAAAATAATAAAAAAATAATTAAAAAATAATAATAATTTTTAATAGTTTTTAAAAATTAAAATAATTTAAAATGATAACAAAAAAATATGTTGATAATGAGATAAAATTAAAAAATTGATACTAAAAATAATGAAATCAATTATTTTGGTATTATTATTTATTATTTTTATTTTTATTTTTATTTTATTTTTTTTTTATTGTTTTATCTTTATTTTTATTTTTATTATTATCATTGTTATTTTATATTATTATTTATTTTTATTATTATTTTATTATTTTTATTAACAAAAAAACAAAATAAGATAATACATAAAAGTAATAAAAAATTACCGTGACTTTATCAAATAGAAAGGGATAAAAAAAAAAAATAATAAAAATAAAAATAACAAAACAACAACAACAACAACAATAATAAAAAATAAAAAATTTTAAAATTTTTTTAAATTATTTTATATTATTATACTATTATTATTAACATAATTTTATGATAATAAAGCCTTTTAAACTACTACTACAATAAATAAAATAAAAATAATATTAATAAAAATAATAAGAAAATTTAAAATTTTTAATGTGAAATTTTAATAATAAAAAAAATGTAAAATAAAAAATGAAAAAAAAATAAAAAAAAAATAAAAAATAATAATAAAATAATAAAAAAAAATAATAACAATAATATATTTTAAAAAATAATAAAAAAACAAAAAAATAATAATAATAAAATAATAAAATAAAATAATAATAATTTAAAAATAAAAATAAATTTTTGATAAAATAATTAAAATTTGAAAAAAAAATAAAAAAAATAAAATAAAATAAAAAAATTAAAAATAAAAAAAAAAAAAAAAAAATAATAAGATAAAGTAAAAATGGAGATGAAATAATAAAAAATAAATAATAATTAATAAAATAAATTATTAATTATTTTATTTTGTTATCATTTTATTATTATCTTAAAACAAAATAACAAATATAATAATAAAAAAAAAATAATAAAAAATAAAATAATAACAAAAAATAATAATAAAATAATAATAAAGAAATAATATTAAATAATAATAAAATACTGAAAAAATATAACAATATAATAATGAAATAAAATAATTAGAATAAAAACATAAAAAAAATTCATTACCTTCATTTTTGAAATAATGAACAATAACAAAAACTTAGAGATGAATCAACAAAAAAAGAAAAAATGTAAAAAATAATGAAAATTAAACCATGACATACTTATTTTATTTTTAAATTTTTTTTGCTTGAGGGGCAACGACCGAGCAGAGATTTACCCCGCATAGGACCGTGTCGTAATTTTAAAAAGTTCTTTGTTCTGTGGGAAACATATTAAATTTTTGCCCAGAATTTATTCTCTTTTTTGCTTTTTGTCTTTTTGTTAGTTGGTTTTCAAATCTACCTTTTTTTTTTTTTTTTTTTCCCTTTTTCTTTTTTTTTTTTTCTTTTTTTCCCCCCTCCCCCCCCTCTCTCTCTCTTCTCTTCTTTCCCCTCTCTCTCTCTCTCTCTCTCCCCTCTCTCTCCTCTCTCCTCTCTCTCTCTCTTTTTTTTCCTCTCTTCCTCTCTCCCCCTCTTTTCATTTTTTCCTGCCCGAACATTTCTTAGTAATTTACTATTTTTCATTTATTTCTGTTTTCTTACATTCTCCTTCTTATAACTATTATTATTGTTATCTATCTTTGTTTTTTCTTTTGTGTAAATTCCTAAAGAGGAACAATAATACGATATTGACTGAATTTCTTTGTGTGTCTCACTCTCTCTCTCTGACTATCAAGTTATCTCAGTCTATCTAAATATCTATCTACTTATGTATCAATCAGCCTGTCTCTGGTCTTCTGTGGACTGATATTTTCACAAGTGGGGCATGGCTCTCTCCGGGTGGACTGAGGGGAGGGGGGAAAACATACAACACACACACACACACCCCACAAAAAAAAGAATAGATAAATATAAAATAAATAAAAATTATATATAGAAAAATAAAACCAAAAAAGAAAAAAAAAAAAAAGAAAAAAAAAAAAAAAAATAAAATAATAAGAAATAAGAAAAAAAATAAAAAAAAAAATAAAAATAAAAGGGGATAGAAGGAAATATAAACAAAAACAACAAAAAAAAGATAAAAAATAAAAAAAAAAAAATAAAAAAATATAAGAGAATATAAAATAAATATAATAAATAAATAAAAGATTATATATATAAAATAAATAATAAATATAAAAGATATAGAATATATAAATAATAAATATATAGTAAAAATAAATTAATATATAATAAAAATATGAAGATAGTTATAAATTAAATAGAAAGATAAATAAAGAAATATAGAAAATAAAAAAATAAGAAAAAAAAAGAATAAAAAAAAAAAATAAAAAAAAAAAAACCCCAAAAGGGAAAAAAAAATAAAAAATAAAAAAAATTTTAAATAAAAATATAGAAATTTTAATAAAATTTTTTAAAATTTTTAAATTTTTTAATATAATATATAAATTTTTTTTTTTTTTTTTTTAAAATATTTTTTAAAAATTTTTTTTTTAAATTTTATATATATAAAAAAAAATTTTTTTTAAAAAATTGGGGGGGGGAAAAAAAAAAAAAATATTTAAATAAAAAATTTAAATTTAAATTTTTTTTATATTATTTTTAAAAAAATGCCCCCACAACCTCCCCCCCCCCCCCAAAAAAAAAATTTAAAAAATAAAAAAAAAAAAAAAAAAAAAAACAAAAAACATATATTTATAACCAAAAAACCCCAAAAAAAAAAAAAATATATAATTATATAAAAATATTATATAATTAAAAAATTTATATATATAATATAATATATATAATATAATATATTAAATATATATTAAAAAATTTTTTATATTATTATTATATTTTTTCAATAATTTTTATATATTTTTATATAATATATAAAAATTTTATATTATATATATATATATTAGTGGGGTGGGGTGCGGGGGGGTTGGGGGTTTGGGGGGGGGGTCGAAAAATTATAATATAATATATAGTTTATATAAATAATAATAATATATATATATTATATAATAATATATATAATAATATTTTATAATATAAAATATATATAAATTTATTAATATATATCAAAATATTAATTATATTAATATTATATATATATATATAATTATTATATAATATAAAATTAATAAAAAATTATACATTATACAGTATTTTTACATATATATATATAATTAGATAGAAGATAGAAATGATGTCATTTATTTCTTTAAAAGAACAATATAACGAGAAATTCCTTTGTCATATTCGTGTTGTTTCCTGCTCTCCCCTTCGCTGCTCTATATACAGTGTATGTGTTTTTAATTTTGCGGAGCCTTTTATATTGAAATAAAAGACGAAATATCCAAAAAAACACTACAGTCCCCTCACACAAATAATGCTTTGTCAAAACCAAAACAAAAACAACAATAAAGAAAAAAAAAAAAAATAAAACAAGAAAAGGGTGGAAAAGTTGCCTCTTTCTCCCCCCTATATGTGCCTCCTCATCCTATCTCCCTTGCATTATCACCAATCCTTGCTATCTTATCTGCTTCCTTGACGGCGCTTACTCGTCTTAAAATCCCTCTTAACCTCTCCTCTTGTTCCGCTTCTTGGGCACACTTTTATTCCCCCCCTCCCCTCTTTCCTCTCCCCTTTACCCCAGTCCATTCCCCGGGTTTTTCTCTCATCATTCCCCCTTGACCATTACTGGTGAATGATTCCGCCATTAGACACAAATCTCTACGTTAATAGTGTCTCGCGAGCCAGTGAGATCCCCGGTTCTATCGTAATGAAGTAGTTGGATTTTCTCTCTTTCTATTCTTACTTTTTTTTCTTTTCTTTTTTGTCTCATTCTGTGTCTATGTGTTTCCCTGTCTCTGTTTTTTGTCTCTTGTCTCTATCTGGCTTTGTTTTTGTGGGTCATTTTCTGTTTTTTCTCTTTTTTATGTTTTTTTGGGTTTTCTGTCTGTTCTTTTTCTCCTCTTCTCTCTCTCTCCTCTCTCTCCTTTTCCTCTTCTCTCTCTCTCTCCTCTTTTCCCCTATTCCCCCTCTCTCTTCCCCCCCCTTCCCCTCAACCCCCCCCCCCACTCACTCACTCCCTCACTCTCTCCTTCTCCTATACACCTTCCCTCTATTTCCTTCCTCTCTATTGTTTTTCTCTTTTTTCCCCGCACCCCATCCAGAATCACGATGGCGTCAGACTGGAGCCCGAAAAGGAGGTCAAAGGTCGCTAGAGATTCCAGTTGATTTGACCTGACTGCCTATTTTCGTCTGCCTCTGAGGGAGAAATGGGTCGTAGGAAAACATCTTAAGATCATGAGATACCTGACAGCGATAGTGAGCGGGGGGAGCGTCGCGTTTTATATATGAGGATGGGATTGTTTGTCGTTTGAACACCTTGTGGGGCGTTGATTCGGTTTAGGGCTTTTTTTCGCGTGGAGTGAAAGATGTGGGGGTTTTAGTTATCCGTTTTTAAGGGTTTTAGAGTGGGTTTTTGGGAGATAAGATTCTTTTTAAAGGTTGTTTTTGTTTCTTATAAACTAGG
>NC_051394.1:49654047-49656547 GCF_015228065.2 Penaeus monodon
TAACACTATGTTCTAGAATGGCATTCCCATGTTACTGTCTTCCATTTCTGATTCCTGTCCACTATATTCCATCACAATGGTACACTAAATTCCTTCAAACCTGCTTATCGAGATGAACATGGACGCTACTTCTAAATCTAGTTCTGAGCGTCCTTTTATTTTCGATATGGAGCACATCTGATCACGTCCTTGCTTGTCATCACGCTAAGCATTTCTTATAGTTGGAAAGATACCTGCATAAGAACGTTTCTATATCCCAGTACATTTTTAACAATATTTATCACTTCTAACTTCTTTCTACCTGTCAACCGAGTTTATTTCTTGTTCCCAGACTGATACACTATGATCTATATTGCGATCGATTTAAACTGTCTGTTGTCTCGCTCTCTTGATGTCTCTTTTGCTTCTGTTGGTCCATCACGTGGTGCTACCTTCGCCACTCCGAGTCATAGGGTGCTTCTGTTTTTTACATTGGTGTCTTGTCCTGTTGACCATGTTGTTTGTATGGAATCCGTTTCGAATCCTCGCGTTGTTATTGTTGGCTTGTCCCAGCTTGTTTGTTTCGCCCGTTCATATGGCATCCGCTTCGCCCTCGTGTTGTTCGAGTGGTGATGACTAAACCCTTCGAGTGTCTACGACAATGGGCGGGAAAAAAGAGGGAGAGAGAAAATGTGAGAGCGAGCGAGAGAGAGAGAAAAAGAGAGAGAGAGAGAGCGAGAGAGAGCGAGAGAGAGAGAGAGAGAGAGAGAGAGAGAGAGAGAGAGAGAGAGAGAGAGAGAGAGAGAGAGAGAGAGAGAGAGAGAGAGAGAGAGAGATTTACTTATTTGTGATATACTTGGAATTATCATATCCTCGTATGGTGAATTATTATACACGAATCAGTGGATGTTGTCTACTGACTGAATCTGCGTTTTTTTTTTTTGTGTGTGTGTTAATGTGTTGTTTCCACATTAGAAAACACCTACAAAAGTTCATGTACCAGCAACAATAAAACTTACAGCGTCTACAGTAAATCCAACACAAACACACACACACAATCACAAATCACACATACACACATACACACACAATCACATACACACAATCACACACACACACACAATCATACACACACAGATACAAACACCGACACCATTTTTTGCGAGACAAAACGACTTGCCGTAACGAACTTAGCTGCTACACCGCTGGTATCCTTCAGAACTCAGCAACTACCCCGAAAGAGAATGAGAGAGAGAGAGAGAAAGAGAGAGAGAGAAAGAGAGAGAGAGAGAGAGAGAGAGAGAGAGAGAGAGAGAGAGAGAGAGAGAGAGAGAGAGAGAGACCTCCTGCTGATTGTCAATGTACTTCGAAGACCTCCAGTAAATTCCTCGACAGGAAATCACGAGAACGAGGATTAAGCTGCAAGCACTTTTTCCTCGCTTCACGTGGACGAAGGAAGAGGAAAGAGAAAAGAGGCGGGAGGGAGAGAAGAGGGGAAAATGAGAAAGGAGGAAGGAAGAGTAAGGAGGAGGGAGGTGACGAGGGAGACGTGGAAAGAATGAGAAATAGGGAAGAAGGGGGGGAGGAGGAAGGAAAGAATATAATGAAGGAAAAGAATGGGATGTGGAAGAGAAGAATGAAGATGGGAGAGAAAGAGGAGGAAAAAAAGGTATGGAGGGAGACGAAGAGGAAAGGAAAGAAGAGAGAAAAGAGAGAAGGTGATGGGTAGGAAAAAGAAAGGAGGAAATTTGTTCTACGAAAAGAAAGGCAAAGGGAGAGAGAGGAGACAGGAAGGAAAGGGAAACACGATGAATATATGACAAATGGAAAAAGAGAAAGAAAAGAGGGTGATAACGAAAAATAATAAAAAAGTGAGATAGGAGTAGGAAGGGAAAAGCGAGGGTAGTAGCCCGAACCTAAGTAGAAAATAGAATAATGGATGGCTAGAAACACGAGAGAAATGGATGTAAGAAAAAGAATGAATGAAAGAAAAAGTAAAATAATAGTGATAATAACAATAAAAAGGAAGGAGATTGGCGAAAGAAAGGAATACAGAGAAAAGAGGAAGAGGAGGAAATACTAAAGATAAAGATTATTAATGAGGTGAAAAGAAGAAAAAGAGGAAGAAAAAAAAGAAAAAAAATCGAACGAGGCGAAGATAGTAGAAAAAAGAGATAGAGAGAGAAAAGAAATAGAAAATTTTGAAAACGGAAGATGAGACAGACTACTTTATCGAAATGGCGATAAATATTCATTCTAAAATGATCCTGTATGATCATGATAACCCTTAAAATAACAGCATTTTCCATGAAAATAAAATCAGTCTATAAGTTCGTTGTCTTTTTAATCATCAATAATTTGGAAATCGTGCATTTACCTACGTCTTCTCCAATGTTTGATTTTGGCCCAAAGTTATTAGCATGGGTACAATTGCAACTGTAATAAAGGTATAGTTATTATTGCCATTGTCATAATCGTCATGGCCATCATCATTTCAAGCACTTTTCTCGCTGTTCCTCTT
>NC_051394.1:49676053-49693905 GCF_015228065.2 Penaeus monodon
CGAGCTGTGCACCACTAAATTTTCGAAGTAGCACTCTACATTCGTCAATCTGCAGTAAAATTTACGATTAGTCTAATAAAACTAGCACACGCCGTGCGTAAACCGAACGGAAGTTCGTGAAAATGCACAAGTCCATTTTGGGGGTAGCAAAAAGCCGTGCATGGTTTTGCCTTTTCCGATAACGGAATTTGCCAATAACCTTTACAAAGATCTAATTCCGTAAAGTAAACGTCTCCCACAAAATTACCTAGCGCTTCATGGCATCGGTTCTGCGTCGAAAACGCTCACATCATTCAGAGCCCTAAAATCTACGCAAAAGCGCCATGAATGATCGGCCTTTTTAACTAGCACAACGGGTGAGCAATAAGATGTTGAAGGTTCGATAACGCCTAAAGATAGCATTCTATCCACTTCCTCATCGAAAGCTTTTCGGAGATTATGGGGAATAGGGTATGGCTTAGTATGGACTGGGACAACGGTTGTCAAATCAATGTCATGTATGACTGTGCTGGTTACACCGGGTTTGTCTGAAAAGACGTCAGAGAATTCAGCTATTAGCTGTTTTAACTCTGCTGTCTGCTCACTCGACAGTTCAGGATTAAGATTTACTTTGTATTCACTAGCCTCGTACAACTCCGGGATATCGCAAGCAAAATTCTCGTCATCCTGGGATGATGGAAGATCATCCACGACGCACATCTGACATACTTGCGAAGAAGAAACCTCATCACGCCTACATATTTCTTTAGCATGTTTATGTGATACAATCTCTTCTTCGAATTAACCTTTACCTCGTAATCTACGCCGTTATCGTGTTTCTTCACTACCGAATAAGGTCCCTTCCACTGCATAGTTAACTTGTTGTGAGATGTTGGTAACAAGACAAGTGCTTCGTCGCCTTCGTTTAGTTTGCGTACTTTAGCAGTTCTGTCAAAATAGGCTTTATACATCTTGCCAGAAACGTCAGCATGGGAGGAGGCCATTTGGGCTGATTCCTCTAAGCGGGATCGTAGGTCAAGCACGTACTGATAAGTGCTCTTAGTCTCCTCATTAATGTCATCTCTGGTCCATAGATCATGAAGAATAGACAGTGGACCACGCACTTTGCGACCATATAACAACTCAAATGGGCTGAATTTCAGAGTATCGTTAGGAACCTCGCGGTACGCGAACAGGACAGACGGAATGTAGCGATCCCAATCTTGGGGTCGTTCTCCGCAGAGTTTCTTAAGCATGGACTTTAACACTGCGTGAAATCGCTCTACAGTTGCCGTTGCAGCAGGCATGGTATGGGCTCGTAAATAATGCTTTTATCGAGAGCAACCTGTTTATCTCCGCCATTAAATCGGATTTGAATGAGTTCCGCGATCTGAGAGCATTTCTTTCGGTATTCCAACACGCGAAAAAATACTTAGCAAAGCCTCTGCTACAGTGACTGTATCTATATTCCGTAAGGGAACTGCTTCAGGAATCTAGTGGCCATGTCAATGAGCGTCAGTATGTACTTGTGGCCTCTGCTAGACGCAGGTGTTATCGGCCCCACAAGATCGATTGCTACCCTGGCAAATGGCTCGCTTATAATCGGCATCTGAACCATGGGAGCCTTGCCTATTTTACCTTTAGGACTCGTCTTCTGACACACGTGACATGAACGGCAGTAGCGTTTTATCTCCGCTCCCGCGCCTGGCCAAAAAAAATTATGAAAAATCTTATCCGCTGTTTTCCTGTGGGAAAAATGACCTGCAACAGGAGAATCATGAGCGGTTGAAAGAATCACATTTACAAATTTCCGAGGTACTACCAACTGTTTAACACCAACTTCATAGGCATGCTTGCTATTAACGCACACTCGGTGAATTAAGCCTTTCACTATTTCGTATTTTACTGAACGATTCTTTACATTTACTATAGATTTATTGTTGACTTTAGCTCTTATATTTTCGAGAGAAGAACATTTATTCTGAGCATTCATAAAATCATCTTTGGAAATCTTATCAATCTGAAAATCAGAAACTGTCAGTTCTGCTGGTACGGGTCTTCCTTACTTTAGCGGATCTCGTGGCAACTGCATTAACAACATCTGTGCGGTTAGACGAGTTTACCGATATATTACGTTTAGGGTTATTCACGGATGGTACTTTGACACCTGGCACCATACCCACGAGAACATCGGTGAACTTAATAGGAGCAGCAACAACGTTGAACCACCCACTCAAAAATTCGCTTTATAAGACAGCGCACAGTTGGAAAAGTTCGGCCCACTCCGAGGTAGTCGTACAGAGTGACCATTTTCCCTCGCCTCGCCGTGGCGGGGATCAGCGATTCTTTAACGATGATGGACGAACAGCCAGAATCAAAGAGCACATGCACGGGTTTATTATACAACATTCCCTCACACGTGATACTGTTGTTCGGAGAGAGGTCAGAGTCGAACACAAAGTTGACCCTCTGAGAGGACTTGCTTTTACCGGGCATTAAGTCGGGGCAAGAAGGACGTATATGACCTGGCTTGGAACAGTGGTGACACACGACCTTATCCCTAACGCCAGTTTTAGTACTGTTCCTGTATCGGATTCCTTGATGGCATTTTACGGGTTTGAAAGACTTGTGTGCACTACGAAATCTGTCGCTGCTTGCGCCATGTCAGAGTAGTTCCAAAGACTCGTTCCTTAAAAGAAAAACACGAAGTTCAAAAGGACAATTGTTTAACATCTGGTCGCGAATTAAGAAGTCAAACAGCTCCTCGTAGTTCTTTGTGACGTCACTCATTGTTAGCCAGTTATCCAAATATCTAATCAGTCGAGACATTAATTGCACGTACGTCTCGTTTTCACCAACCTTACTCTCCTTAAACTTCTTACGGTAGGAATCAACATCAACATTATACCCTTTCAGTAACGCGTCTTTTAACAGTTCGTAATTTACTAGAACGTCATCCGGCAGACTTACGTATATCTTTAAGGCTTTGCCCCCCAACAGAGAACCTAAATAGACATAAAAATTAGGTGAATCCCATCCCTGTAAACAGGCTAGTTTCTCGAATCTGCGTAAGTAATCGTCTATGTCATCCTTACCGTCATCAAACTTAGGCATTTTCAATCCCGGATATGACCCTTCGACAGCGCTTTCATTGCGAGTGCTCGTCTCCGATTGCAACTGAGCAAGAGCTAACTCGTGGGCTCGTTGTTTGTCTGCCTCGCGCGACTCGTGCGTTCGCTGTTTCTCCCTCTCCTGGGCCTCTAACTCTTCCCTTTTTAAATCTCTCTCCTTTTGCCTTTCATCTCTTTCTCTTTGTTTATCTTCTCTTTCTCTTTGTATCTCTCTCTTTCTATCCTTTGCTTATATCTATCCTCCTCTTTCGCGACTAAAGTATTAATATCTGCGGCGGATAGACCCGCATCTTTAGCGCATTTAACAAGTTCAATTAGATCGACTGACATGATTGCGAATCTAAGTTTTTCTTTTTTTTTCAATAAGCTAATTCTAAAACTTGATAGAAACTCTTACACTGCAAGATAATTAATGTAAAAGCTTAGCACAACCGTTTACAAAAAAAATCATCGCTTTACGTAATTACCGATTATACCTGCCGACTTAACGCGAGCAGTATAGTTTAAATGAACAAGCACAGTTCACAAGCAATTACGAATAATCTGCGACAAAACATCGTTAACAGCAATGGCAGAATTATACAAAGGTTTACAATCCATCGCAGTTAAGATATAGCGAACGGAGTTACTGTATTTCACAACGCCCGCGGGCACACCACAGTCTTCAACATTTACCAAGACTGTTCTCCCGAACGTATAACCAATAAGCATTACAATACTTATCACTGAATACGCAACACGTGGTGATATACACCACAACAACGGTGAAAAGGAGGCACGATTGAATTAAAATTTACTCTTAATCCGCACGCGTATGACGCAATGTTACGTATATCAAATATACAACTTACTAAGCAAGTCGTCACACTCCTTCACCACAACTTGGACCATTCACACCACATCATTCCTCCATTTGGTTTACCGACTCACCTTTATATGGCCAGCCACCTGCCCGGACACCACATTACAATCTGAGATGATACAAAAGTAAAGCATGAATAAAAAAAATATAATTAGCCCTTGTGCAATCTATCAGAGGATCCTACTCACTGCGCCACTTGTCCAAGGTTTCCCCTCTTTATATAAATCATTAATTTCACTTAATCAAGGTTTCTTAATTATTTTATTTATAATTTTCAGATATCATGAGCAAACCTTTTGTCCTTTTATATATCCTCTGGGGAATAGATTGCTTCAGGGAGATAAAAAAACTCATTGTCTATTTTCAATATATATTTTCCCATCTATTTATGTATTCAAATTCAATCAATCAAAAATAAAACTTGCACATATGTATATCAGAAGCTCGATGTAGTGCGGGCCCTTAGTCCAGTCGGGGTCAAGCGGTCCGATGTCATACAGCCGAGGTCATGCAGCCCGAAGAAGTACGGATCGGGAAAATTAGACCGAGACGACACAGACCGGGGTAGAATAGCCCGGGGTAAATGTCCTAGGGTGGATAGCCACAACAATGCCGACAGGTTTCTTCCACTCATAAAATAGGGAAGCTGAAATAAGAACCAGTGGAAAAAATCACTAAATCACTCACTTCATAACACAAGTTACTTTACTTGCTATCACTTATGTAATTAAGTTTAAAACAATTGCAATTTCAAAAGTAGTAAAATAAATATATATAATTACTTACAATGTGTATCGTGTGGAGTTCGGAGCCAAGTGGCTGACCATATAACGGTGACCCCCGACCATGGCTTCCTTCCAGGGGTTCGAAGCAGGAGAAATGGGTCGTCTGGGTAAACCGAATGGTTCGTTAACGCTCACAAGCACGCACGCACTCACATTTCGCACACAAGACAGCAAATACAAATATTTATAAGGGAAGCCATCACCAAACCCTGTACATATATGACCCTCTGGCAACGTCACGGATAAATGGAAATGCTGGGGGGAGGGGTGTTGTCCCTCCCACCCAGCAAGTAAGGCGGGCTGTGGGTCCCGCTGGGAGGGCAAAATTTTGGGGTGCAGGATTGGAACGAGAGTTACTCGTCCCGCCTGCGCCCCGGCAGGCGCCAACCCACCATGAAGCTTGTGGGGGAAAGCCCTCGGGAACCCCACAGGTGGATAGGCGGTCCCACAGCCTGCCGACCCCCTTTATCTGGGGCTGTGTTGGTGGGGGCGGCAGAGGTGGCGTGCACCCAGAGTGACCACCCGAGGCTTAACCTCAGGCGTGCTTTCCGGGTAGGCGCTTGGAACATCCGGTCCTTGCGGCAGGATGAGCGGTTACCTCTGCTATCGCGGGAATTGAAGCGCCCGGGAGTTGAGGTGGCTGCCCCTCAGAGTGAGAAGAACTGGTAGCGGCACGATCAGTGTGGGTGGTTACACCTACTACTGGTCGGGCCGCAGCGATGGTCCACCACCTCCAGGGTGTAGCCACAGCCATCTCCAGTCGACTTCAGCCTGCGGTAGTCGAGGTGACACCGGGTTAAATGACGTATCATGGCATTGAGACTGAACATGTTTTTGGCTTCATGTCTCTTATTGCTGTATACGCTCCTCCCGATGTACATAAAACCGATGTGAAAGAGGCGTTCTACGCCAAACTCGCATCGTGGCAGACGATTGCCCCCGGCGGGACATTCGCATGTTCTGGGCGACTTCAATGCGGTACCCGGGTTGTGACCGAGCTGGCTACGAGATGCTGTCGGGCCCCCATGGCTCGGGAGCTGATCCCAGCCAGCGAGAATAGCCTCCTTCTCCGGGACTTTGCAGGTCCAGAAAATAGGACTCTTGGCTCCTGGTACCACGCTCTAACTCGCATCGCTGGACATAGTACAGCGATACGGGAACAGAGGCCAAGGAGATCGACCACATTCTTGTCACCCACGCGATGGAGGATCCTCCAGAACTGCAGGGTGTACCGGAGTGTGAGTTCTGTGGCACCGCCCCATGGGCTGTTGTGGCTCCCCTGCGGGTCCACTTCAAAACTCCCCGTCCCTTCCATGGCCACCCTAAGGTGTTTCATTTGGACAGACTAAGGGAGGAGGAGTGTGCCCATGGGTTCGCCACGGCATTCTCTGACCGATTCTCAGAAACCAGCAACCGATGGACCCAGTTGCTCTGTGGGAGTCCTTCAGCGCCGTAACACTCGAAGCAGCTCAGGATTTCCATTGGCGTACGCCCAAGGAAAAGGGCAAATACCATCTCCCTGGAGACATTAGAGGCCACTGAAGGCGTGTCGCAAGGCTCGGCTGAATGGGAATCAAGTCTTGCGTCGTTCCTGGTGCGTAGGCTCGGACACTGCTGAGAAGGGACAAGGAACAGTTCATCAGAATCTTGCTGAGGGGGTCAAAGGGGCCATTTCTTGGTAAATGACCTCGCCCTGCCTACCAAGCCCTGAAAAAACTGAACCCTAAGCCCCCCTCCAGATGACGGGGTCCGATCAGTGGATGGACGGATCATCTCAGATCATGTTGGGGTTCGTGAACGTTTGGGCTGAGTATTTTAAAACAGTTGTCCCAGGTGGATCCCCCAACGTTAGCTTGGATGCAAGCGATGTCTCAGGCCTGTGCCGGACCCCCCATCGCGGGGAAACCCTCCTACCCTAACAGAGGTTAGGCTGGCGATTTCCAAGCTGAAGAGTGGGAAAGCTGCAGGCATATGTGATATCCCTGCTGAACTGCTAAAGGCTGGGGGGGAACCTATGGCTTGGGGCCTGCATACAGTCCTGACTGCCATTTGGCAGTCTGGTACCATTCCCCCTGACCTGCTGAGGGGCGTGGTCATCCCTCTCTGGAAGGGGAAAGGGGATGGATGGGACTGTAGCAACTACCGTGGCATTACACTGCTCAGCATACCAGGCAAGGTTCTCGCTCACATGCTTCGAAACGGATCCGCAACCACCTACTGAGGCACCAGAGACCGGAGCAGTTGGATTTACTCCGGGGCAAGTCCACAATAGACCGTATACTAGCGCTTCGAGAAATTGTGGAACGCCTTTCGTGAGTTTGGTCATGGGTTGCTTGCAGCCGACATCGACCTCAAGAAGCGTTTGACTCGGTGCATCGGGAATCACTATGGGAGATCCTGAGGCTCAGGGGAATTCCGACACAGATTATGGCCTGATGGGCAACCCTCTATACGGGTACTGAAAGTGCTGTAAAGTGTGGTGGGGGTTTATGCGAACTTCTTCCTGTTAATTCAGGGGTGAGGCAAGGCTGTGTCCTTGCACCCACACTTTTAAACACTTGTATGGACTGGATAATGGGCAGAGCTACTAGCCAAATCAGTGCGGGGCAACACTAGGGAATATTAAGTTTTCGGACCTTGACTTTGCCGACGATGTTGCCATCCATCTGAGTCCTTGAGTCACTGTGGCCCGGGCCCCTTGATGCATTTAGCAATGAGGCGAAGCCCCTAGGCCTAAGGGCTCCCGGACCAAGACCAAGATTCAGGACTTTGGGGGCCTGTTTTGGGGAACCCGTTTTAGTCGATCCATGCTTTTCGGCGAGGACGTTGAAGTCACAGAAAGTTTTACATACCCTTTGGGAGCGTAGTCCATATCTCTGGTTGTCAGACCAAGGAAGTCAGTAGACGGATTGGTCTGGCAACAGGAGCCATGAACTCGATCAACAAGAGCGTTTGGAGATTTTCGGTACCTATGCAGAAGGACCAAGCTGCGTGTCTTCAGGCCTTGATACTTCCATTTTGCTCTATGGAAGCAAACCTGGACGCTATCCAGTGCCTTGGAGTCTCGCCTTGATGCCTTTTGTAACAAGTCCCTTCGCCGGATCATGGGTACAGTTGGCAGGACCACGTGTCCAACCGGCGGTTTTCACCGTGAGACTGCATGGGACCTGTTACTTGCATAATCAGGGGTCGCCAACTCAGGGTATATGGCCACCTAGCTCGCCTCCCTATGGACGACCCTGCCCACCAGGTTGTCTCTCTGCGAGACAACCTTGGGTGGAGGAGACCTGTGGGACGTCCTAGGAGATCATGGCTTGGGCAGCTCGACGAGACCTGTCGTGAGGAAAAGAAAATGGGCCGTGTGCTTGCCTAGAGACTCGCCTCGAGGGATCCTCGTGGCTGGAAGCGAAGGGTGGATGCGGCCATGCGCCCCCGTCGGCGTTAGCCCCTTGATGATGATGATGATATATATATATACATATACATATATATAGACATGCATAAACACACACACACACACACATTATATAATTTTTGTATATAATATAAAATAAATAATATATATATATATATATATTTATATATATATACACATATACATATATATGTACATGTATGTATATACATACATCTATATACACATATTCATACACACACACACACACACACACACACACGCACATTAATAGATTATATAATATATATATATATAAATATATATATAATATATATTATATATATATATATATATATAATATATATCACCCACACATGGGATATATACATATATATATATATATATATATATAATATATATAATATATATAATATTTTTATATAAAATATAAAATATATATATATCCACACACTATTGACACACACACACAAATGTTTTGATGATTAGGTGCAAGTATGCCTGAGCGATTTTTATGAAGATATGGGATTAGTATTATGAATAATATCATGGTGAGTTTCTCTTTATTGGACGCCCCCCCTGATAATGGTGCACGCTATCCGGTACAAGCCCATAAGGTAAACACCCTCCTGGCACTATTCTCGATTGGTGTTGTATTGTTTAAAAAACAGGTGATCAGACCATCAATAATAAGACCATCAAAAATAAGATTAACAATATGAAGAAAAGAAGAATAAGAAGAAAAAACATAATGGTGATAATTTAACTGGCCCATTAGCAACAGCATCAAAGATAACGATCATAGTAAAGATGGTTAGAAAAAATGATAAAGGCAGGGAGAGAGAGTATGTGTATTGCTCTAACACCTACATCTTTTCATATAGTGAACAACAAAAAATTACGTAATACAAGGTTCCTCTCGGTACAAACCCCTCCTCATAACTCTTCTGTACAAAAATACTATACGATTTCCTCCCGAACATATTCCAGAAGTTAGACACTCATCACCCAAAACCTTTCACTAGCTTCATCTTACCGAATGAAACATACTTTGAAATTTGTTTTACCTGATTTATTTCCCCCATTTTCTTCTGATAGTGGATATAAGTGTATCATAATGTGATATTCACTTACTAACGTATCGATCCACGGCGTTTAAATCATTATAGTTGCTATTTGGTGATGATTGAATTTCTAGCCTGCAGCCCAGGTATGGGGAAAATATAGGAATTGGGTTTCTCTGTCCAAATGAAGCTTAGTAATTAGCTCCATAGTTTCAGTTTCAGTTTCCTCTCGTCGCCAGATGCTTGTCTTAATATCAATTCGAATTAATATAGCAACATGAGACAGCAAACGGACATGGGTAGTTACCAGGTCAATCGTCATTAATACATATTATCTTATCATTATCAAAAATAAGCTGCTCTAGGAATAGCAACAGAACAGCAAGCGTTAGTTGCAATCGATCGTCTTGTTTGATAGGCGTCAACTCTTGAGCAAAAATTTACTACAATAATGATTATAAAATTATAATATCAATAATGATAATAATGCTATATATATAAAATATATATATATATATATATATATATTGTATATAAATATATATAATTATATATACACATGTATATATATATATATATATATATATATAAAATATATATTAATTATGAATATATAATATAAAACTAGTAACTTTAATGAAAATTTCTAGTAATATTGTTTACATTAAAAAATAATAGTAATAACTATGATAACAAAAACAGTAGTACCCAGTAACAACTACCATATCAGCTACAACAAAATATGAATCAAAATGATAAAAAAAACAATGATGATAATGATGATGACGACGATGATGATGATCGTAAAAATAATGATAAGAAGTAAAATCTCATGGCGGGATAATAAATGTATAGTTGTAATAAAGATGTGATGTTGCTCAGTAATTTTGCAAGAGATATGTCACAAAGAAAAAGTTGCAAAACGGTTTGCAATACGCTCCAATGAAGTAGTGTTAGTCTTTAGTTATAAAAGGATTAAATTTTGAATGATTAAACTTTCACTGTACTGGCGGATTTTAAAAAGTGCGCAATAAGTAATTTTCCGACATTATTGAACCCAGAGAAAAAAAAGCATTATCTTCTTATGTAAAAAACAAAAACAAAAAAATTTTGATGATCACATTACTGCATTACTAGTTTCACTACTATTACTTATACTAAGAATGGTAAAAATAATAATTTTAGAATTGTTTTAAATAAAATGTGGTTTTAGAAAGTAATATATATATATTATAAAATATATATATATATATATATATATTATATTATA
Source organism: Penaeus monodon (assembly GCF_015228065.2). Classification (NCBI taxonomy): domain Eukaryota; kingdom Metazoa; phylum Arthropoda; class Malacostraca; order Decapoda; family Penaeidae; genus Penaeus; species Penaeus monodon. The sequence continues at coordinate 49,686,560 of NC_051394.1, forward strand.
TATATATATATATATGCATACACATATGCATATTTATACAAAAAACACACACACTTGTTTTTTGTTTTTTTATCTTTATTTCATTTTTTTTTTTTTTTTTTTATAAATTACACAAAATGACTGTGTTGTTCTCGCAAATTTAGGCTCTTAGAAAACTTAAAAGCAATTTATAAATTTTAACATCTATTATCCGCTCAGTAAATGGTACTTTTTTAAAAAGCTCTATCCCTTTTTAATTTATTATTATTGTAATCCGTTCATAAAGGGCAGTGAATTTTCCCTTAAGTTTACTTACATCAACAATATCAGGGCCCTTTATTATGTGTTATTTTTATACACTGTTGGATCCCTTGTTTTTCTTGATTATTTATATTTATTATTTTTATTATTATTATATTATTATTATTATTATTTTTATTATCATTAAAATTTTTCTTCGAGACTAAGGGAGGGAAAGAGGAGAGATAAAAAATATGGTAGATAAAAAGATAAAAGAAGAGAGAGAGAGAGAAGAGAAGAGAGAGGGAGAGGAGGGAGGGGAGGGAGAGGGAGGGAAGGGGAGGAGAGAAGGGGGGGGAGAAGAAGAGAGAGAGAGAGAAGAGAGAAGAGAGAGAGAGAAGAGAGAGAGGAGAGAGGGAGAGAGAGAGAAAGAGAGAGGGTTAAGAGAGATAGATAGATAGATACTAGAAGATGACAGACAGAAAGAGGAGGAGAGAGAGAGAGAGAGAATAAAACCCGAAAATAAAAGAAAAAACAAAAACACATTTTCACAGTCGTTACGTTAAAAATGTCCATCTTTGCAGTTAGAACAAAGTTAAGAACCAGAAATTCGCAATAAAACATTTGCATCCCTAACTAAAAATGTTTGTGAAGACAAATAAAAAAAAGCAGTCAGACGAGCTCAAAGACCCATCCATCTCCTATGAAACCACGGAAACCCAAATTAAAGAAACGAGAGAATGAGAAAAATAAAATAAACAACACAGCACGACACCCCGATAAAAAGAAATATAAAAAAAAAAGAAAAAATAAATTAAAAAAAAAAAAATAAAAAATAAAAAAGAAAAAAAAAATTTTAATATAAAACAAAACAAATAAATAAAAATAATAAATTTAAAAAATTTTAAAATTTTTAATATAATAATATAATTAAAAAAAATAATTTAAAATAATTATATTAAGATAAATATAATATAAATTTTTAAAAAAAAATATATATATATAAAATTATAAATTTTAAAAAAATATTTTATATAGTATTTTTGGGGGGGGGGGGGGTGGGGGGGGGGGGGGATAAATAAAAAAAAAATAAAAAAAAAAAAAAAAAAAAAAATTATAAAAAAAGAAAGGGGGGGGGTGGGGGGGGGGGGGGGGTGGTGGGACACAAAAAGAATTTTAATAAAAAAAAAAAATTAAAAAAAAAAATAGAAAAAATTAAAAAAAAAATTTTAAAAAAAATAAAAAATAAAAAATAATAAATAAATAAAAAAAAATAAATAAATAAAAAAAAAATAATATAATAATAAAAAATTAAATAATAAATATATATATATATAATTAAAATTTTATATTATAATAAAGATATTATATATCTATATCATATTTTAAACATCTATCTATATAATATATTATAATATATTTATATATATTAAAAATAATAATAAATTAATATAAATATAGTTGATTTATACATATTTTTATTTGTTTTTATATATATGAAAATTTATATACGCACACCAAAACACACACCACACACACCAAAAATAATATATAATATAAATAATTTAAATTAAAATAAAATAAAAAAAATTTTAAAAAATAAAAAAGCACATTTTTAAAAAAATATAATATAAAAATATAATAAAAATATAAAAAAAAAAAACACAACCCCACACACAACAACACACACACACACACACACACCACCACACACACACACACACACACCCCCACAACAACACCAAAAAAAAAAAAAAAATTTTAAATAAAAAATAAAAAAAAAAAAACAAATAATTTAACAAAAATTAAGCACATATTTTTAAATACAAAAAAATAACAATAAGGTGGGGGTTTTTTTGAAATTAAAATAATAAATAATATTATATTAGATAAAAAATTTTTTAATAAATAAATTTATATATAATATATAATATAAAATATATAAAAAAAATATATTTTATAATATAAAAATTATTAAAATAAAAATATATATAAAATTAATATATATATTAAATTATATAAAATATAATAATATAATATAAATATAAAATGTATATATAATTTAAAAAATATATATTTAATAAAATATTTAAATATAATAATGGTAATAAAACATATACATATAAAAATATATATAATAATATATTATATATATATATATATATATATATATATATTATAATATTAATATATATAATTATATATATATATACACACAATATGTATGATGTATTAGTAGCAAGTTTTATATATATATATAATTATATATAATATATATATATATAATATAAATATAAAAGAAATAAAGAATAAAAAAGGGGAGAGAGAGAGAGAGAGGGAGAGAGAGAGAGAGAGAGAGAGAGAGAGAGAAGGAAAAGAGAGAGAGTAAAAGTAGATAGTAACAGATAGATAGTCTTCTCTCTCTCCTCTCTCTCTCTTCTCTCTCTCTCTCTCCTCTCTCTCCTTTCTCTCTTCTCTCGCTTGCTCCTCTCTCTTTTCTCTCTCTTCTCTCCTCTTCTCTCTCTCTCCCTCTCTATCTATCTATTATCTATTATCTACTATTAGTCTTTCTCTCGTTGCCGTTCTCTCTCTGTTTCTGTTTTTCTCTTCTCCCCCTCTCTCTCTTCTCTCTCTTCTCTCTCTCTCTCTCTCTCTCTCTCTCTCTCTCTCTCTCTCTATTATCTATCTATCTTCCAGTCTTCTGTCTTTTGCTTGTTCTCTTTTTCTGTTTCTCTCTCTCTCTTCTCCCCTCTCTTCTCTTTTCTTCTCTCTTCCCCCTCTCTCCCCCTCTTCTCTCTCTCTCTCTCTCTCTGTTTTGGTTATTGTATGGGACTTATGAAATATATTTTTTTGGTTTGCACTTGTTTACTACCCAAATTTTTTAAAATGTGAAATGAAAGTCCCTGTATGTTTTATTACCCCTTTTTTCTTTTGCATACGAAGGGGGGGGTTAAATGGGGTACACAAAAACAACCCCCCTACTCTTCGTTTTTATTCTCTATCACGCCCTTTTTTCTTTCCTATAAATAAAAAAAAAAAAAAAAAAAAAAAAAAAATAAAAAAAAGGAAAATATAAAAAAAAAATAATATAATAAAAATAAAAAAAATATAAAATTTTTATAAAAAAAAATAATTGGTGTGGGGGGGGGGTGGGTGGGGGTTTTTGGGGGGGGGGTGGTGGGGGTGGTGTGGGGGGGGGGGGGGTGTCGGGTGTTGGGGAAAAAAATAGAAAAATTTAAAATATAATAAATAAAATAAATAAAAATAATAAAAAAATTAATATAAAACCCTATTAAAAATTTAAAAAAAAAAAAAAAAAAAAAAAAAATAATATATAAAAAAAAAAAAAAAAAATATAAAAAATAAAAAAAAAAAATTTTAAAAAATAAATAAAAATATTAAAAATAATAAAAATAAAAAAAATAATAATATTAAATATGTGTGTGTGTGTGTTGTGTGTTGGGGTGTGGGTTTTTGGGGTTTGTGTGGTGTGGGGGGTGTGGGTGTGGGGGGGTATATATAATATATAAAAAATATAAAATATATATAAAAAAAATAATATATGTTGGTTGGGGGTGGGGGGGGGGGGTGGTGGGGGGGGGTGGGGGTGGGTGGGGGGGGGGGGGGGGGTGGGCGGGGTGGTAATAAAAAACAAAAAAATAATAATTTAAAAAATATAAAAATAATAAATATTAATAATAATCTAAAAATTTTAAAAAAAAAAAATAAATAAAATAATATTTAATAAAAATATAATAAATTAATAATAATATATTAAAAATAGTATAATAATTATATTTTAATTTATTTTTTTAAACACAAAAACCCTAATAGGTGGGATTATATTTAAAATACAAAATTAAAAAAAACACAAATACAAATATATCACACACCACCACACACACAACACACCACACACCCCCAAAAAATAATATTTTAAAATATATATATATATATATATATATATATATATAAAATGTATATATAAAAAATATAATATAAATTGTGTGGTTTGGGGTGGGGTGTGTGGGGTGTGGGTGTGTAGGTGGGGGGAATATATATATATATATATATATATATATATTATAATAAAATATTATAAATAATATAATATAATTTTATAATTTTTAATATAATAATACATATATAAAAATTTATATATATAATATATATAAAATAAATAATTAAAAAAATAATATAATAAATAATATAAATAACCTAATAATAATATTATAATTTTAATAAATAATATAATAAATATATAATATAATATATATTAATTATATTATTATATATGTGTATAATATATTATTTTAAAATTTTAAAATTAAATATATAAATAAAATATATATATATTATGAAATGTATATTTTAAATATAGAAATATATAAAATATATATATATTAATATTTTATATATAATATATTATTATATATAAAATAATAATATTATTTATACACATATTCAATATATATATATATATATTATATAATATATAATATATTTATTATATATTTTTTATAATTGTGTTGGGGTGTGTGTGTGTGTTGTGTGTGTGTGGGGGGGGGGGGTGGGGTTTTAATATATATTTTATTATAAAATATATAATTTTATTATTATATATATAATATAATAATATATATTAATAACATTAATATGTAATTTAAAAATATATATAATATATATAAATAATAAAATATATTTTATAATATATTGTGTTGTGTTGTGTGTGTGTGTGTGTGTGTGTGTGTGTGTGGGGTTGCACACCCACACACACACACAAACACCACACCCACACACACAACACACACCACACACACACACACCCAAAACACCCACACACACAAAAACACACCACAACAAAAAACACACACACGCAATTAAAAAAAGATGAGCAACGTCGGAAAGCACAATTTCGTTTTTATCGCTCATGACAGACGTCGTAAAATAAGTAAAATCAATGTTCGCCTTCCCCCAACACCTTTTTCATACAGGAACTCTTTTTTCGGGTTTTCTAGATAACTCTGCGGTTATTTTTAAAAGTGTAGCTGTCAAAAACCACAATGGGGACCCGGATGCTAGTGCATTAGCTATAATTGATAGCGGTGGATCTGAAGTTATGTTGTATTTGTGTGTTGTTTTCTTCAATGTATATCTTATTATTGTTTTTTCTTTTTATCTTTTATTGTTCTTCCCTTTATTTTTAACCTTTTCATTATCAATTATTATTATATTATTATTTTTATTAATATTTATTAATTTTTTTTATTATATCATTATTATTATTATTTTTATTATTATTTTTATTTTTATTATTATTTTTTAAATATTATTATTATTATTAGCATCATCATTATTTCTGTTATTACTATTATTATAATTAGTAGTAGTTGTAGTAGTAGTAGAAGTAGTAGTAGTAAGTAGTAGTAGTAATATATAGTAGTAGTAGTAGTAATTATTGTTGTTGTTTGTTGTTGATAATTAATTTTGAGAACTAAGCAATGTTATTTAATACTTTATTCAGTGACACGATGTTTAAATAGATGTATACTAGATAAACTACAAACAAGAAATCAGAAAAAAATTCTAAGAAGAACGGGCGGTCTTCACGAAAGGTCTTAGACTTCGAAATTTCTCTTAGCCAAAAAGTCTATAATTTACCCGGTTGCCACATCTCAAAGTTAATGCTGGTAATAGAGTAAACATTTACGTCTATAAAGATAGTTGATTGCAGTAATATGTTAAAACTGCATACTGCAATAATTTATGCATCTATAATGATAATAGTATTACACATTCTATACATTCAGATAAAATTTGGCACAATAGGTTTGTTGTCATTGCATCAGCTGTGAAGCCGCGCGACTCCAGTTGTATTTCGAATTAAAATTTTGGTAAATATGTAGAAAATTGATCAAATTTAAAGGTTGCCAAAAAATCAGAATGGGCCTCCCCAAAATCTATTTATCATTACTGATGTATGATTACTTCATATGTCTTTTAATCGCCAAGATTGTCTATGACTCCCCATGAAGTTTCCGAATTTTAATTTACAAAAATTTGAAGAAACTCGCTCGAATATAAATTTTTTTAGAAGACCTTTTGATTTTTGCAAATGCTAATTTTGCCTTTTCTTATATTTTACTGTATTACTATACACCCCCAAGGACTATTTTTTTTTGTATAGCGTGTAAGGACTGTCTTTGTTTGTTTTTATGTAAATTTTCCTCTGGGAAATAAATGAAACTTCGAGGACTTTTTTTTTGATCATTTATCGACGTTAATTGATCCGCTCCTATTTTATTGCTTTATTTTATGAAGAAAAAACAACTGGCGGCTCCCACTTTTGCAAATTTATGCAATGAAATTATCGTAGGGATGCCCCATACTACACCCCACACCCACACCCAAAACAACACACACCACACACACACACACACACACACACACACACAAAAAACAAACACACACAAAACACACACACACACACAAAACAATATAAAAATAAATATAAAATAATATATAATAAAAAAAATTAAAATAAGAAAAAAAAATTTTATAAATAATAAAAATAAATTATATATATTATTTTAATAAATATAATAATAAATATATATTAAATTTTAAAATATAAAATAATAAATTATTAAAAATATTATTATAAAAATATATAAATATATATATATATATATATATATAAATATATATATAAATATATAATATTTAAAAATATATATTTTAAAATATATAATATATATAAAAGTATATAAAAAAATAAATATAAATAAATTTAAAAAATAAATAAATATAAAATATATATATATAAAAATAAAAATTAAATATATATATATATATTAATATATAATACACACACACCACCACACACACAACTACAACACACACAACACCAACAACACCACACACCCACACAAAAAAAATATAATATATAAATATTATAATATAATATATAATTTTTTATATATATATATATATATATTTATAACATTTTATAAAATTTTTAATATTAATACACACACCCCACACCCCACCACACACACACACAACCACATACACACACACAGCTAACACAACACACACACATATAAAATTATATATAATATATATAT
>NC_051394.1:49699005-49700280 GCF_015228065.2 Penaeus monodon
ATATATAATTCGAATTGATATTAAGACAAGCATCTGGCGACGAGAGAAACTGAAACTGAAACTATGGAGCTAATTACTAAGCTTCATTAGGACAGAGAACCTAATTCCTATATTCCCGATACCTGGGCTGCAGGCTAGAAATTCAATCATCACCAAGTAGCAACTATAATGATGAAACGCCGTGGATCGATACGTTAGTAAGTGAATATCACATTATGATACACGTATATCCACTATCAAGAAGAAAATAGGGGAAATAAATCAGGGTAAAACAAATTTCAAAGTATGTTTCATTCGGTAAGATGAAGCTTAGTGAAAGGTTTTGGGTTGATGAGTGTCTAACTTCTGGAATATGTTCGGGAGGAAAATCGTATAGTATTTTGTACAGAAGAGTTATGAGGAGGGGTTTGTACCGAAGAGGAACCTTGTTATTTACGTAACTTTTTGTTGTTCACATATATGCAAATGATGTAGGTGTTTAGAGCAATACGACATACTCTCTCTCCCTGCCTTTATCATTATTCTAACCATCTTTACTATGATCGTTATCTTTGATGCTGTTGCTAATGGGCCAGTTATAATTATCACCATTATGTTGTTCTTCTTATTCTTCTTTTCTTCATATTGTTAATCTTATTATTGATGGTCTTATTATTGATGGTCTGATCACCTGTTCTATTAACAATACAAACACCAATCGAGAATAGTGCCAGGAGGGTGTTTACCTTATGGGCTTGTACCGGATAGCGTGCACCATTATCAGGAGGGGCGTCCAATAAAGAGAAACTCACCATGATATTTATTCATAATACTAATCCGCATATCTTCATGAAATCGCTCAGGCATACTTGCACCTAATTCATCTAACATTTGTGTGTGTGTGTCAATATGTGTGTGGATATATATATATATATATATATATATATATATATATATATATATATATATATATATATATATATATATATATGTATATACATGCATGTGTGGGTGTATATATATATATATATTATATATATATAGATATATATATAGATATATATATATATATATATATATATATATATATATATATAAATGTGCGTGTGTGTGTGTGTGTGTGTGTGTGTGTATGAATATGTGTATATAGATGTATGTATATACATACATGTACATATATATGTATATGTGTATATATATATATATATATATATTATATATATATAATATAATATAAAATATTATATAATATATATATATGTGTGTGGTTTGGTTTTTTGGTTTTTTTTATGCCCC
>NC_051394.1:49705380-49707880 GCF_015228065.2 Penaeus monodon
TATATATATATAGATATATCATTATATAGCATTATTATCATTATTGATATTAAAATTTTATAGATCATTATTGTAGTAAATTTTAGCTCCAAGTTTGACGCTATCAACAAGACATCGATTGCAACTATCCGCTTGCTGTTTCTGTTGCTATTCCTAGAGCAGCTTATTTAGATAATGATATAGATATATTTATTAATGACGATTGACCTTGGTAACTACCCATGTCCGTTTGCTGTCTCATTTGCTATATAATAATTCGAATTGATATTAAGACAAGCATCTGGCGACGAGAGAAACTGAAACTGAAACTAATGTCGCTAATTAACTAAGCTTCATTAGAACAGAGGAACCTAATTCCTATATTCCCCGATACCTTGGGCTGCAGGCTAGAAATTCAATCATCACCAAGTTAGCAACTATAATGATGAAACGCCGTGGATCGATACGTTAGTAGTGAATATCACATTATGATACACGTATATCCACTATCAAAAGAAAATAGGGGAAATAAATCAGGTAAACAAATTTCAAAGTAATGTATTCATTCGGTAAATGAAGGCGTAGTGAAAGGTTTTGGGTTGATGAGTGTCTCCTTCTGGAATATGTGTCGGTGGAAACTCGTAATAGTATTTTTGTACAGAAGAGTTTATGATGAGGGGTTTTGTACCGGAGGGGGGAAGAGGAACCTGTTTATGTACGTAACTTTTGTTTGTTCACATATATGCAAATGATGTAGGTGTTTAGAGCATCGACATACTCCTCATCTCCCTGCCTTTATCATTATTCTAAACCATCTTTACTATGATCGTATCTTTTGATGCTGTTGCTAATAGGCCAGTTAATAATTATCACCATTAATGTTGTTAGTTCCTTATTCTTCTTTCTTCATATTGTTAATCTTATTAATTGATGTCCTTATTATTGATTGTCTGATCACCTGTTTCTATAACAATACAACACCAATCGAGAATAGTGGCCAGGAGGGTGTTTACCTTATGGGCTGTACCGGATAGCGTGCACATTATCAGAGGGGCGTCCAACAGAGAAACTCACCATGATATTTATTCATAATAACTAATCCCGCATATCTTCATGAAAAAAGACTCAGGCATACTTGCATCCTAATTCATCTAACATTTGTGTGTGTGTTTCAATATGTGTGTGGATATATATATATATATATATATATATATATATATATAATATATATATATATATATATATATATATATATATTGTATAGAACTGCATGTGTGGGTGTATATATATATTATATATAATATAATATATATATAATATATATATATATATATATATCATATATATATAATATATATATTAATGTGCGTGTGTGTGTGTGTGTGTGGTGTGGTGGTGTGTATGAAGATGTGTATTATATGTATGTATATCATAGCATGTAGCATATATATATAATATATATATACTATACACATATACATATATATTTACATGTATGTATATAACATACATCTATATACCATATTCCTACACACACCACACACACACAACACACACACGCACATTTATATATATATATATATATATATATATATATAATATATATATATATATATCTATATATATAGTATATATATATATATATACACCCACACATGCTGTATATACATATATATATATATATATATATATATATATATATATATTATATATATTATATATTAATATATATATATAGATCACACACATATTGATACACACACACAAATGTTAGATGAATTAGGTGCAAGTATTCCTGAGCGATTTCATTAAGAATATGCTGATTAGTATTATGACATAAATATCATGGTGATTTTCTTCTTTATTGGACGCCCCTCTGATAAGGGTGGCACGCTATCCGGTACAAGCCCAATAAGGTAAACACCCTCCTGGCACTATTTCTCGAATTGGTGTTTTGTATTGTTAATAGAACAGGTGATCAGACCATCATAATAAGACCCATCAATAATAAAATTAACAATATGAAGAAAAGAAGAATAAAAGAAACAACAGTAATGGTGATAATTTATAACTGCCCAGTATCAACAGCATCAAAGATAACGAGTCATAGTAAAGATGGTTTAGAATATGATAAGGCAGGGAGTAGAGAGTATGTCGTTTGCTCTAACACCTACATCATTTGCATATTGTTGACAACCAAAAAATTAACGTAAAATACAAGGTTTCCTCTTCGGTCAACCCTCCTCATAACTCTTCTGTAGGCAAAAATTACTATCGGGTTTCCTCCCGAACATATTCCAGAGTTAGACCTCACAACCAAAACCTTTCACTAAGCTTCATCTTACAGAAATGAAACATACTTTGATTTGTTTTACCCTGATTTTTTCGCCTATTTTTTCCTTCTTGATAGGTGTGGATATACTTGTATCATAATGTGATATTCACTTACTAACGTACGATCCACGGCGTTTCATCATTATAGTTGCTACTTGGTGATGATTGGATTTCTAGCCTGCAGCCC
>NC_051394.1:49715380-49717880 GCF_015228065.2 Penaeus monodon
GAAGCACGGGCGGTCCTTCACGAAAGGTCTTAGACTTCGAAATTTCTCTTAACCCAAAAGTCTATACTTACCCGGTTGCCCACATCTCAAAGTTAATGCTGGTAATAGAGTAAACATTTACTCTATACAAGATAGTTGATTGCAGTAATATGTTAAAACGCATACTGCAATAATTTATGCAATCTATAATGATAATAGTATTTACACATTCTATACTTCAGATAAAATTGGCACCATAGGTTTGTGTCATTTGCATCGCTGTGAAGCCGCGCGGACCTCCAGTTTGTATTTTTCGAATTAAAAATTTTATTTGGTAATATGTGAGACAATTGAATCAATTTAATGGTTTGCCAAAAAAACTCAGAATGGGCTCCAAAGTCTATTATCATTACTGATGTAAGATTAACTTCATATGTCTTTGGAATCGCCAAGATTGTCTATGAGTCCCCATGAAGTTTTCCGAAGTTTTAAATTTACACAAATTTGAAGATAACTCTGCATCGATATTATATTTTAGAAGACACTTTTGATTTGTTGTCAAGTGCCTATTTTTGCCATTTCTTTATTTTACTGTTATTTACTATACACGTCCCAGGACTTATTTCTTTTGTACTAGCGTGTAAGGACTGTCTTTAGTTTGTCTTTCATGTAAATTTTCCTCTTGGGAAATAAGATGAGAAGCTTCGAGGACTTTTTTTGAGCATTTATCGACGTTACTTTGATCCGTCACCTATATTTTTATTGCTTTATTTACTGAAGAAAATACAACTGGCGGCCTCCCACTTTGCAAATTGAGCAATGACCATTGATCGTAGGGATCCACATCACATACACACACACACACACACACAACAACACACACACACAACACACACACACACCACCACACCAGCACACAACACACATACACACACACACACACACACACAATATATATATATATATATATATATATATATATATATATATATATATATATATCTATATATAATATATATATTTATATAATATATAGATAATATATACATATATATATATATATATATATATATATATAATATATTATATATAATATATAATTTAGTTTCTATATCTATACTATATATATATAGTAATATATAGATATATATTATATCTTATAATATATATATCTATAATATTATATACATTATATCATATAATATATACTATATATATATATATATATATATATATTAATCTATATATATATATATATATATATATAATATATAATACCCCACACACACACCACACACACACCATACACACACACCCACACACACCACACACACACCACACAGCACACACACACATATATATATATGTATATATATATATATATATATATATTATATATATATATATATATATATATATTATATTAATATATATATTAGATACATTATATAATATATATAAAAAATATAAAATATAATACACACACACACACACACACACACACACACACACACACACCACACACATACACACACACAGACATACACACACACAACATACACATATATATGTATATATATATTATATAAAAGATATATATATAATATATATATATATATGTATATTTATATATATATTTATTTAGTTATTTATTTATTTATATCTATATATTATATATATATATTATATATTGTATATATATATATATCTTTATTTATTTTATTTATTTATATACATATATACACACACCTCAATGTAAATGACCGTTTTATGATATAAGCAAGATTACAACTTTTGCCCTCCTAAGCGGCTGCCTTTAGTACTTCGTTTAAGGTTAAGGGTGAAGACGAGGGAATAGGCGATCGACAAATGTCCCTCACCAAAACAAAAAAGGTAGTGCATTTTATTTTAATGCAGTCTTAGTGAAGGTTTTGTTAAATGTTTCAACCCTGGAATGTGAAAGCGAAATGTCCTCCCTTTATCGAGACTTGTTTATAATCCATTGTTTTTAGAAATGTCGATATTTTTTTGCCATATCTTTTCAGCTCACTTTCCTTGGAATTGTGTCTCCTGACGCCATGACTTGACCGCCGGACGCCTCAGGTGGTTTTACCTGTAAAAAATATTCTTAAGTTTTCCAAGACAGATAATCGAGGACTACATTGGTGCTTAGAGCTGAAGCATTAAGTGTAGTAAGCAAAACGCCAAGAGTACTGAACTGTAAGGTACAGGTTTAAACGTTACTTACTTGAACGCACACACACAAATTTTTTACATATTGCTTTTGTTTAACCGCAAGCACTTTCATTCTCGTTGCTATGCCTACTACAGCCAAGTCCAAGGATGACTCCCTATAGTAGAAAGTAGAGTAACTTACTTGGCCACAATAGTGAACCCCAGCCAAGTTTCTTTTAATCGAAACAAAGGTAAATGATGTTTCAAACTGAAGAAAAGATCAAGGTTAAGTATACTGATCAAGGTTAGTATAAATATGCCTTTTCTTTGCACAGCAATTTGCCTA
>NC_051394.1:49746102-49751102 GCF_015228065.2 Penaeus monodon
TATAATATAATTATAATAATAATAATAATAAATATATTATGTATATATATAATATATATATATATATATATTATATATATATAATAAATTTTATTTGTATTATATTGTAGATATATATATATTCTTTTTTTCAAGGGTATAGGCTCTGTTGACCCGTCGTGGTCACAACAGAACTTAATTTATTTTTATGTGTGATCCTTGGATGAGTACGTGGAGGGCCCCAGTCCTTTCCCAGGAGGGGCCCGGGGTTTTACCTTTTAGGTATTCTCTCTTATTTTTACCCGGGTTGGGGACCAGCACTGATTGGGCTGGCTTGGGCCCAAGTGGTTAGGTAGGCAATCAGGTGAAGTTCCTTGCCCAAGGGAAAAAGGGCGGCGGTACTCAAAACCCTCGAACTCAGATTCCGGGACGGGTCTGATCGCCCAAATTTGGGCCCCGCGGCCTATATAATTTTAAAATTTATAAAAAAATACAATAATTAAATAATAAATATAATAATAATGTAATTTATATATATAATAAAGATATATATTATATATGTTATTAATAATATAATAATAATAAAAAGATTATAGATTAAATAATATTAAATATATATAAATCAATACGATAGATAGATGATAAGAAATAGAATAAATTTGTATTTTTGTTGTATGCTGTTGTCTGAAATATAATATATTATTTTAAAAATATTATTATTTTAAAAATAAGATAATATATAAAAAATAAAATAAATATAAATAATATTAATATATTTTATATATATATTATTTTAAATATAATATATATATTTTTTGGGTGTGGTGGTGGGGTGTGTGTTAATATATATATAAAAATAATAATATATAAAATTTTAAAATAATAAAATTAATTATATAAATAATATATGATATATATAATATAATATAAAAAATATATATTAAATATAATATATTAATTATATATTTATATATATATAATATATTATAATATTATATAATTTATAATATTTTATAATAATATATGGGGTGGTGGTGTGTGTGGGGGTGTGGTGTATTGTGGTGGGGGGGTGTATGGTGGGTGTGTTGTGCGTGCGTATATATGTTCAGCTTATGCACTAACAACTAACAAACAAAAAAAACAAACAACAAATTATATAAATTAAATAATATATATTAAAATATATATATAATAATTATAAAATTTTAATATAATAATAAAATAAGAATATAAATATAAATAGAAATAGAAAAAAGATATAATATATATATATAGAAATATTAAATAGATATAAATAGGGTAACATAAAATTTACATATAATATAAATTAATATAATTAAAATAATATAATTATAAATAAACACAAAATTATATATAATATATAATTATATAAATATATTTAATATATATATTTTTATATAAAATTTTATATAATATTATTTATAAATATTATATATAAAATATTATATATATATATATATTATATAATATATTATATTATATATATAATAAAATATATATATAATTATATATATTATAAAAACAAAACTCCAGAGACAATATTTCTTTGGGTTTTGAACTCGAGAAGGTCGCCCTTCGATCATGGAACCTCTGTTTTTTGTTGGCACGTCTTTGGGTTTTTTCCCCTTTAAACGGCCCCCCCCCCACCCGCGGCTCAAGTTGAGGGGCTGCGTATTTCCCCCTTCTCGGAAAATGTTGCCCCCCCCCAAGTTTTATAAAGTTGATACTTGGAGTTTTTTGTATGGTTAGTTTGGGAAAGAAATTTTGGGAAAAGTTTTTCCATTATTTTATCATATTCATTATTCATTTTTAAGTATTATTTTAATTATCATCATTTTTTCTATTTTTTTCCCATTGGTTTATTTTTATCAACAATAATAATAATGATAATAATAATCATAATGATAATAAAAATAATATTATTATTTTTATTTATCATCATTATCCCTTATTTTCATCATCATTATCCTTTTCATTTTTATATATCATATTTGCATTAGTATTTAAAGTTTGTATTGATCATTTTCTTAGATAAGCTTTTCTATCCAATTATATCATCGATACAGATCGTAAAATATGAAATGAAAATTTTACCAATACCTTCAATTATAGATATATATTTATTTTCACTGAATGAATCTCGAACTACCGTTTTTTTTCCTTTTTCCCTTCAGAAAGACATAGACGTTGGCATGGGACAAGATATCGCTTTGTCCTGCGCAGTTTTCCTACATTCATGTCCTTCGCTTGGCTCGTGGCACTTGTCTCGTACCAATATTTTCTGGCAAATTGTAACTATGTTTGGGTGTTTGTGTTTTTAGTTATTATATTATTGCACAATTATTGAAATATTACAAGGGGATTTTTTTAAAAGAAAACTTTTATGTAATAAAAAGTTGAATTTTGTAGATATAATTACGTTATGATTTGTATGAGATATGGATTAATATCTTTATTCAGATATGATTTTTTTAATTAATTATCGTTTTTATATTTTAAGACCCGTTTGCCAGCTACGGACCCAATGTGGAGAAGCCTGTACTTTGTGATGATAATGTTTTTTTGGGGTAAGTTTCACTCTAAATCCACTTCCCTGGAACATTGCCGTAGCATTAGACAAGATATGCAATCCGATTATTATGTATTCAATGTTTACAGTACGCGTTTTAAGCAGTCATAATTTTATTAAAGGATAACATTAATGTGTATGAAATATGTAAGGGCTTTGTATATGTAAAGTGTTTTTGTGTGTATTGTTTTATGTGATATTTATTTAATATGCATTATTTTTATTTATATAAATTTTTTATTATTTATATATTAAAAATATAATATTTACATTTGGAGGTTGTTCATGTGTGTGTGTGTTGGGGTGTTCGCCCCCCCCCAAAAAAAACAAAAACCGGGGTGTATTATTTTTATGTGTGGGTATTATATTAATATAATTATATATATATTATAATAATAAAATATAAAAATTTTAATATAATAGATAAAAATAAATAAAATTTATTAAAATATATAATATATAAATAATATAAATATATTAAATAAATAATATTATTAATACAACATATAATAAAATATATATATATAGAATATATATATAAAAATTTATATATAATATAATACATTAAAATTTTGATAGATATGGTGTGTGTGTGGCGTGGTGTGTGTGTGTGGTGGGGGGGGGGTTGTGGGGTGTGTGTGTGTGGGGGTGTTGTGGGGTGTGTGTGTGTGGTTGTGTGGGGGGTTGTGTGGGGGTGTGTGTGTGGTGTGTGTGTGTGATTATATATATATATTAATTATATAGCAAATAATAATACATATTACAATATATTTAATATATAAAAATATATATATATATTATATTATTATATATATTTATAAAAAAATTATAAAAAATATAAATTTAAATAACTAAAATATATAAAAAATATATAATATAAATTATTATATAAAAATATATATATTTTGAATATATAATATAATATATTATAATTATATAAGAAAAAAAAAAAAAAAAAACCCCCACAAAAAAAAATTTAACAAAAAAACAAAAAAAAAAGAAAAAAAAAAAAAAAAAAAAAAAAAAAAAATTAAAATAATATAAGAATATATAGTAATTTTATTATATAATAAAAATTTAAAATATGGGGAATAGAAATATATAATATATAAAAAGATAATTAAAAATATAATTAATATTGTATTATATAAAATAATTATAATATATAAAATTAAAATTAATAAAATATAAAATATATTTTATATATATTATATAAAAAATATATTCTAATATATATATAATATAAAACAATTATATATATATAAAATTGCTTTTGTTGTTTTTTGAATATACAAACACACACACCCACACACACAAAAAACAAAAACAAAAAAAAAAAAAAAAAAAACCCCCAAAAACAAAAAACCCCCAAAAAACAAAAACCAAAAACAGACCACACATAATAACATATAAATATTAATTTTTAAAATTAAATTATTATAATAAAATATATTATTATATTTATAATAAAATTAGGAGATTTAAAAAAAATTTATAATTGAAATTAAAAATAATAATAATTAAAAAATCTGTTATTAAAAATTTTTTAAAATTTATTAATAATTAAAAAAAAAAAAATTTATATCAACAAATAAAATTTTTCCACATTTGGGTGTGGTGGGGGGTTTTAAAAAAAAACAAATATAAAAACTATTGAATAAAGATATTAATAATTTATAAAATATAATTAATTATATTTAATATACTTTAAAAAACTTAACCTTATATTTCAAAAAACCAATTTAAATACTGCAATAATGTGCAATAAATATAATACAAAAACTAAAAAACACAAACACCCAACATCGTACCAACTTTGCCAGAAAATATTGGTACGAGACAAGTGCCACGAGCCAAGCGAAGGACATGAATGTAGGAAAACTGCGCAGGACAAAGCGATATCTTGTCCCATGCCAACGTCTATGTCTTTCTGAAGGGAAAAAGGAAAAAACGGTAGTTCGAGATTCATTCAGTGAAAATAAATATATATCTATAATTGAAGGTATTGGTAAAATTTTCATTTCAATATTTACGATGCTGTATCTGATGATAATAATTGGATAGTAATGCTATATCTAATGATAATGATACTATTATTATCATTATTATTATTGTGATGATGATAATAATACCAATAGGAAGAAGAATAGAAATAATGATGATAATTACAATAATAACTTAAAAATAGAATAATGTAATACTGATAAAATATAATGGCAAACTATTTCCAAATTTCTTTTACCAACTAAACCAGTACACAAAACTCACAAGTATCAACTTTATAAAAACTTACCGTCAACATTTTCCGAGACAGAGGGAATACGCAGCACCTCAACTTGAGCCGCAGGTGGCGGGGGGGACCGTTTCAAGGGAAAAACACCAAAGATCGTGCCAAACAAAAGCAGAGGTTCCAGTGATCGAAAGGAGCGAC
>NC_051394.1:49766102-49768602 GCF_015228065.2 Penaeus monodon
ATATCTATCAATCTATCCTACTTGTCCATCTTTATCTGTCTGTTCACTCACTACCCCGCATTCAGTGGCCTGGGTGTCTGGACATGCAATGCTCTTCCGCCACAAACGACTGGAGAATTTATTTTCCCTGATGACCAAGCTCGATCAGGAGATTCCGACGAATGGATTATGTACCCTGCTTACTCAGCTGCCTTCGTTTTTCATCGTCGGGTTAATTGCAACTCATAAGGTTTGCCTTCAGGAGGATTCCGAGACAGTAGTGTTCAGGATAACAGATATGGTATGGGAAGAGTGACCTTTTTTCGTTAGTTTTATAATGCTTTTACTACTATTGATGATAATAATGGTGATAAGAATGAAATTATTTGTAATAATAACATTATTATTATTGTTTTTATTAGATTATCATCATCATCATCATCATCATATAACCATCATTATCATCATCATCATCATCATTATCATCATTATCATCATCATCACCACCACCACCATCATCATCAGCACCATCATCATCCTCATCCTCCTCATCGTCATTATCAACACCACCACCAATAGTGGTGTTGATAATGACGATAATGATAATATCATTATCATTATTCCTATCATCTGATTAATAGCACTATCATTATTATCATTATTATTATCATTATTTTCCCATCATCATTACTGAATTATTATTATCACTATAGTTGCTATCATCATTATTTTTTATCAGTAATATTCTTATCAAATAATAATCATTGTGGTTTGTTATATTCCTATTATCATATCCCTATCATCATAAATACTAACTTTTCTAACAATTCCATTTCTCCAACAGCTCTTCATTATACATTCATTGATGGTATGCAATTTCTACTTGTTTTTATTCTGGGTCTTCGTTTCTTGCTTCGGAGAAAAATTTGCTTCGCTTAATGACAGACTAGAGAATGCTGTGCAGGAGAGAAACACGAAAGATTTTGTGACGCTGCGGTACCTTCACAAAAACATAAGGTGTGTGTGTGTGTGTGTGTGTGTGTGTGTGTGTGTGTGTGTGTGTGTGTGTGTGTGTGTGTGTGTGTGTGTGTGTGTGTGTGTGTGTGTGTGTACGCATATTTTTTTCTTCTTCTTCTTTGTCGTTACTATTTTCTGTCATTATCATCTTTTAATTTGGAAGGTCGGAAGGTCAGTGTCTTGTTATGAATGTATACAATATTGTGTTTTGAGTAACATGTGTGTTCTCGAAATCCTATAAATAATAGGGTTCTTGTGGTTTTGATACAATCGTTAGATATTATATAAAAAAAAAGCTGACAATCTATAGAAAAGGAGAATATTTATCTATCTATATCTATATATCCACTGTATTCATATAAATTACTTACCAGTCTATCTATCTTACAATTTATCTATATATCCGTTATATTCATATATATTACCTACCAATCTATCTATCTTGCAAATTATCCATCTAGCAATATATCTATCTATCTATTCATTTATCTAACAGTTTATCTGTTTATCTATCAAGCGATCTACCTATTTGTAAATCATTCTTCCTATTTTTTCTCCCCACAGAAACATCGCTAACGAAACCAACTGTGTCTTGTGGCCAGCAGTGACGGCCAACTTCATCATGCTACTCTTCGTCTTCTGTATCAGTGTGGTAAACTTTTCTCAGCAGCCTGCTAATGACGTGATTGCACGAATATCCGCTTTTGTTGGTACCTTTTTCCACGGAATGCTGCTAACCCTGACCATCATGCTATCTCAGTGGTGTGTTAACCAGGTACGTGTTGTGTGTCGTTTGTGATTTAGTGTGTATTTATGTGTGTATGTGTGGTGTGTGTTTGCATATAATTGGGAGTTATTATTTACTCATTGACGATATTATTATTTGTATAATCGTTAATGTTTTTTTCTTGATGCTATTATTATGTTATAAACGAAGGTATTTATAATAACAAAAGTGGCGTTATCGTTGATTTTGTTATTTATTATTGTCATTAGTATTACTGATATATTTATCTGTATTATTGATATTATTATTATTATTATTATTATTACAATCATTTCCATTTCATTGTTATTATCATTGATATCACAAAAAGGAAAATATTTATAATAATGTGTGAAGGACTTTGATATATGAATACAACAAAAACACATATCATAATAACTGAATCTCTTGTATTTCAGGCTAATGAAACCGTGCAGATCCTCGACTGCCATGACATCATCGAGGATGAGTTCAGTGGCCACGTATGTATTTTATTTGTGACAAATTCCTTAGAAGACAAGTGGCACCATGAAAATCCTAGTTGGCAACTGCCTAGCAAAGACCTGCCTCTTTGTTATCATTTAACTTGTATTAATGGTAGACATTTCTCTGTCCTTTTTCATTACCATTTTACAATCGTCATTTTTAACTATTTTGAAGTAAAATAGGGAATATCGTACTGATGTGAAATAGGGGCGGAGCTATATGACGTCACCGTTTATAACCAATAAGGATGCA
>NC_051394.1:49773602-49778602 GCF_015228065.2 Penaeus monodon
ACAATCTACAACAAAAGTGGAGGAAAATGCTGTTAAAAATTTTCGATTTATGGCTCATTATTGATATTTGATTTTCGCCTTCATTTTTATCGCGTTACCCCAGTCCCCATTTCCATTTCATTACCTATAAATTCAGAATAAGTGGCGACATAACTTGCCCATAGTCTAGATCGTCATTTAAGGGTGTAAATTACGCCCTAAAAACAATATCTTTTAATTGAATTTTTAATTTATCACCGATTAACAAGAGATGATATCGGTTGCACAACAGATTTTTTTTTTTTTTCTTTTTTTTTTTTTTCAAACACCTACCCCCTCCGTATTTGGGAAATATATCCTGCTCTCTTAATACACTTTCGATTAAAGATAATGAAGAGGGATGTACGGGAGTCGTGACGTAAATGGCAAGTGTAAAATAGCAAAGGACTCTTTAGCTCACTGATTTCAGATAAGCCACCTGTTGTCACGATAGACCCAGTATAGTAAAGTTGCATGTGTGTTGACGTTTTGCTGGTTATCTCTGCTGTTTGTTTGCCTGTCTCTGTTTGTCTGTCTCTGTCTCTGTTAAGTATCTGTTTCCTCTTCCACTTTGTCTCTGTTTGTGTATCTGTTTCTCCTTCCACTTTGTTTTCTTTCTCTTTCTCTATCCCTGGTGTTTTCTTCCTCTCTCTCTCTCTCTCTCTCTCTCTCTTTCTCTCTCTCTCTCTCTCTCTCTCTCTCTCTCTCTCTCTCTCTCTCTCTCTCTCTCTCTCTCTCTCTCTCTCTCTCTCTCTCTCTCTCTCTCTCTCTCTCTCTCTCTCTGATGTTCTTGCTCTTATTTACTGAGATGAACACCACGAAACTTTTATATGTACACACACACACACACTAGTAGCTGTTGTCTGTCTGTCTGTCTGTCTGTCTGTTTGTATCTCTCTCTCTCTCTCTCTCTCTCTCTCTCTTTCTCTCTCTCTCTCTCTCTCTCTCTCTCTCTCTCTCTCTCTCTCTCTCTCTCTCTCTCTCTCTCTCTCTCTCTCTCTCTCTCTCTCTCTCTTCTCTTTTTTCTTTCTCACGAAGAACCGCGTCTGCTTAACACTGCACTGCTAATAGTTCAATAAAAAAAAAAAAGTTTTTCCCTTTGATAAACAGCGAAGCTCTTGTTCAGTTTTGGATTAAACGCACAAATAAAATGACAAAGATATTGGCAATAATCCTTAGCATCACTTCAGGTAAAGTTGTTGCAATTGCTGCAGAGGATATTCAGTATTAGTTACATAACATTAATGGTAACTGAAATCTTATAACCTCTTCCTGCACTTATGTATTTCGTGTAATAAAGAAATTGAATTTTATATTATAGCTTATTTGTTATTATACATACTGATTACGACTATGAAATTCATTTTTTTAATTATTTCTTTCTTTCTTTAATTCTCTCATTCTCATGCAGTTTTTGGTGCATTTGTTTGTTTATTTTAGAACAATAAAAAAAGAAAAAGAAAAAAAAATTGCTTTGGTTCTGTCTCTGTGCATCTCTGTGTAAGAGATGCAATTACGAATATTATTTGATTTGTTATTGTTAATATTATTAGTAAGGAAGTTATTATTACTATACTTTTTTTTTTTTTTTTTTTTTTTTTTTGGGGGGGGGGCGGGTATTTCATATTAGAGCATTTATTCTAGCAATTCTTAATTCCTTGTGGTGTTTTCCGTGTCATTAGTTCAAGATAATAATCGGTGCCAGAATCACTCCTTGGGTCTGTCTCTTAGATCGATCGTTTTTAGATACTGAAGGAATTTTCACTGTTGGTGTGTTTTATATAATCTCTTATATCTATAACTGTGCACACGCACACACACACACACATGCACACGCACACACATGCACAAGCACGCACACGCAAACGCACACTCATAAGCACACACACACACACACACACACACTCACACACACACACACACACACACACTCACACACACACACACACACACACACACACACACACACACACACACACACCGCACACACACGCACTATGTGCACTGAAATCCACATAGCGCCCATTCCGGTTAATGACTGGTTAAATACTGCAAATTTGTGGAATAAGAAAACAAAAAAATAAAAATATAGGTCCCGTATGGATGGAAATATGATAAGCATTTATGTAGTATGCAATCACTTTCGAATTCTATTTTCTCCTATCTCTCCCCATAGCTTATTACCCTAGACTTCCCCTTCCTTTCTCCTCTCTTCCATCCCCACTTCCCCGTTCCTCCTCCTCCTCTCCTACCCTTCCCCTTCCCCCTCTCCCTCTAACTCCTCCTCCCCACCCTTCCTCTCCCCCCCTTCCCCTCCTTTCTTCCTCCTCCTTCCTTTCTTCCTCCTCCTCCTCCATTTCTCCTCCTCTTCCTCTCTTCCTCCTCCTCTTCCTCCACCTCCATTTCTCCCCCCCCTCCCCCTTTCTTTCCTCCACCTCCTTTTCTCCCCCCTCCTCCTCCTTCTCTTCTTCCTCCACCTCCCTTTCTCCCCCTCCTCCTCCCTCTCTTCTTCCTCCACCTCCCCACATCCAAAAAATAATAATGTCTTCACTTCCTGCAGACCGTCTCAGAAGATTTAAAACACGGCCAATTCTCATCCCCCCCCCCTCTCTACACGGGCTATATACCACCTCCAGTTCCTCATTAGTAACACGGTTTCCCCTCGAATACATATCGTACTGGAGGGGAAAAGTGAGGGGAGCGAGTTTATGGGGGCGATGGCAGCAAATTCGTATTCTTGCAATAGAATCAAAATTCTTTTAAAAGAATTGAAAATCTGATTTTGAGAAAAGTGGTATTTAAAGCTTAGGAACGTCTTGTATGTTTTTTTTTTTTTTTGGGGGGGGAAGATTTTCCATTCAGAAAATGCTTAAAGTTTTCCCCATAGTTTGTATGATAGCATTATCGATATCACACACACACACACACACACACACAACACACACACACACACACACACACACACACACACACACACACACACACACACACACACACACACACACACACACACACCATGAGGGACCCTCGTAGGAGGAAGCGAAGGATGGATGCGCCCCCGCCGATGATGATAATGATAATGATTATATATATAATATATAATATATATATAATATATATATATATATATATATATATATATATAATGAATGCAAATTCGCCAACATACAATTCTACCAGAAAGTCTATCACTGGTTGTTGGCGAAACTAAACCACCTTTTTAATTTACTATTATTTCAGAACTGACACTACCCTGGTGATATTTTCACGAAATAAACGTTAAACATTTACTGACCAATTTTTTTCCTAGGAAATTTACGCTTCATTTCATGTACAGAATAAAAGCTGAACTCATTATTATCATTATTTTCTAAATAATCTATAGTTTCAGCTATTACAATTCTTCGGGTAAATGCCACATTATTTAAGCCTATTTGAATTTTGAACTGAAACGTGGGGTGTAGTTCACATACGAAAAATAAAATTTCTGTATCAACTAGTAATGTATAATTAAATTAAATTGATATATAGATGAATAAAGTATCGTAAGTGAAATAAGACATCCTTTAGGGTAGAAGAGAGTTTGATTTGTATTGAACTTACTTAGCTAATCATTGCGTAATAACCCTGTCTGCCAACCTGATCATTGTTGGGAGAGCAAACTGGATATATTTAGACGTTAAGAGATATCAGACTACTTATTAGAATATATTTTTTGAATAGCGACTGAAATGAAATGGTTAAACGCAATTCCGCGAATAGAAAAAAGTAAAAAAAGAAAAAAAACGTTTCTCCTTTAACTGTGTCGACTCATACAGTGAGAAATATATTTTCAGAAGAGAAATAAAATAAGTTAAGAAATTGGTAATATATAAGAAAATAGGAGATAAGGAGGAAGAGAAGAGACAATACAGGTCGATAAAAAAAAAAAAAAATTATAGGCGTCTGACCCCCCTCCCCTCTCACAAACCCCCACCCTCCTTATCCCCTCCCCCCCAAAAAAAAAAAAAAATAAAGGAAACAAAACTTTTTAATTTTATTAAATGGAGTCGAATCCGGTGACATGATGCTGTCAATAAAGGCACTAAATTACGTAAGTAACAGACACCTTTTTTTTTTTTTTTTTTTTTTTTTTTTTTGCGAGGAGGGTGGCGTTTTGGATATTTTTTTTTATTCTGGTGTCTCTGGTAATCATATTAATTTTCTTTTGCTGAGCGGGATATTTTGAGAAAAAAAAAATCTAATCATTCTGCCTATCTTTGAAATAGGAAATATATATATATATATATATATATATATATATATATATATATATATATATATATATATATATATATATATATATTGCAGACATTTCAGTTCAATCTTCATGTTTTCTCTTTGTCTTACGAATCTAGAAATCGTTAGTCGATCACTACATGAAAAAAAAATATAATATATAATACAACAATGTGTATTGACAGCGTAGACTTTTTTTTTTTTTTTTTTTGACAGATAGGTGTTGTTTTTCCTGTCTGGATATTGTAAACAATAGAAGTTTTATATCAAATAAAATTCATATCAAACTAAGGTTTGGGAATCATTTGTTTTCCCCTGAAATAAATGTGAATCAGAATTTGTTTTAATAAGCCTGCCCCCCACCCCCCTTACTCCTCCCCCTCTCCCTCCCCTCCCCCTCCCCCACCCACAAGAAATTAAGAAAAAAAAACGGAAAAAGCGATATTCCACTGGAAGATCCAAGAATAAATTTTGGACAAAAGGTCTAAGCTTCTGACTAAAGGTGTAGTCATATCTTGTTGAGCAACATGTAGCATGCTGCAAATTTATAAAACGTTACACAAGATAGGAATTTTTCAGCTACATGAACAGAAGGCAGCAACGAGCATAAGTATAAATATCGAGAAAAAATTACATAAAGAACACTTGGTAGCAATCATATACAATAGTGTAAACATCATGAGAAAATTTTACATGAAGAACGC
>NC_051394.1:49806102-49811102 GCF_015228065.2 Penaeus monodon
GAGAGGAGGGGGAGAGGAAGAGGAGATAGTTTGGGGAGAGAGGAGGAGAGGAGGAGAATTGAGAAGGTGAGGAGGGGAGAGAGAGTGAGAGGGGGAGAGAGAAAAAAGGGGGAGAGGACCCCGAGAGGGGAAAGAGAGAGAGAGAAAAGAAGGAGAGAGAGAGAGACGGGGGATGGGGAGAGGAGAAGAGAGAGGGGAGGGGGGGGGGGGAAAGGGAAAAAGAAAAATACGTACAATTTCATGGTATTCGAAATTATAAAATTTGCCAAAACTACCTAAAAGGGTTCCCTTTACCCTTTTTTTTTGTTTTAATTTCTTTTTTCTTTCTGTTTAAGCCTTTGCCATTGCAAGCACGCAGTTGGGACTTAACTACGCATTTAGTAAACCCTGCTAGAAAATTTAATTTAAAAATATTGTTGTGAAAAAATAACCAATTTCAAGGTGGTGTAGTTATGGAATAAATTGAACAAACAAGTTTCGAAAAAAAAATATAACCCTACGAATGCAAAATTTGATGTACACATAAGCAAAGCATATTCACGCACACACACACACACACACATATGTATGTTTTATTTGTGTGTTGTGTGGTTGTGGGTGTGTGGGGTGTGTGTGTGTTTGGGTGTGTTGTGTGTGTGTGTTTTGGGGTGTGTGTGGTGCGCGCGGGGGGTGTGTGTGGGGTGTATACGTAGTTTTGTATTTTGGGGGATTAAATTGTTTTAAAATGTTTGGGTATGAATTTGATACTTTAAAAGGTAACAATAAACCCGGGGATTTCAAATAATTAATTCAAAGAACACATTACTAGTTTAGATCTATGCCTCTCAAAAGACATTAGCTCACAGAAGCTCATACTAGAAGGGAATGAATGAAAGGCCGTGATAATGGACCAATTAAACTTAGGCTCCAACAATCAATTTCATTTTAACAGTCATCATCAAACTGTAATTTGGGTCATATCTTTCTCTCTCTCTCTCTTGCTTTCTCTCATTTTTTCGATCTCTTGTCTTCTCTTCTCTCTCATTCTCTTTCTCTCTCTCTCTCTCTCTCTCTCTCTCTCTCTCTCACTCTCTCTCTTTCTCCCTCTCTCTCTTTTACTCCACCCCTCTCTCTCCTCTCTCTCCCTCTCTCCTCTCTCCTCTCCTCTCTCTCTCTCTCTCTCTCTCTCTCTCTCTCTCTCTCTCTCTCTCTCTCTCTCTCTCTCTCTCTCTCTCTTTCTCTCTCTAATTATTTCTTTCTCATTATCTCTCTCCTACTCTCTCTCTCATTATCTCTCTGTTTCTCTTTCTTTCTCTCTCTCTTTCCCTCCCCTTCTCCCTCCCTTCCTCCCTCCACCCCCCTCTCTCTCTCCTTTTTTTCTCTCTTTTTTTATTTTAAAGTCTCTCGAAGCCTCTAATTTGGATCGACATGATTAACGAGCTTCACATTGACCAAATTGAATCCCATTTCTCGTGGGTCTTCTCGCGATAGACTTCTTCTGGGTCGACGACAGGACGCTGAAGATGAAGGCAAGGAGATGTCACGGTATGGGGGAAGGGAGATGGGGAGAGGGGTGGCTGGGGAGGAAGATGTCACGGTATGAGGGAAGGGAAGATGGGGAGGGGGGGGGCTGGGGAGGAAGATGTCACGGTATGGGGGAGGGGAGATGGGGAGAGGGGGGGCTGAGGAGGGAGATGTCACAGTATGGGGGAGGGGAGATGGGGAGATGGGGGGCTGGGGAGGGAGATGTCACGGTATGAGGGAGGGGAGATGGGGGATTGGGGAGGAAGATGTCACGGTTTTGGGGAGGGGGAGATGGGGAGAGGGGGGGCTGGGGAGGGAGATGTCACGGTTTTGGGGAGGGAAGATGGGGATGGGGGATGGGGGGGGAGATGCCACGGTATGAGGGAAGGGGAGATGGGGATAGATAGATAGATAGATAGATAGATAGATACACACACTTTTTTCTTGTGGTTTGCATTATTTCTGATTTGGTTTCCTTAGTGAGTGTGGAAAGAACAAGAACAAAATGTAATGCAATTTCTTTATATCTGTTAAGTCAAAGAGGAAGGAAACTAAAAAAAAAAAAAAAAAAAAGTGTCCAATATACTGACTTTCCATGGCCAAGCATCGAAAGTTTCCATCTAACAGTTCTTCTCATTAAGACTTTTTAATTACACAACGGCTCTCGGCCTCCTTCGCTAGTTAGAATTCTAATTTTCTGTCACTCATGACCTTTGGAATATTCTCTAAGTCCGTTCGTTCAAAGTGTGTCTCTTATTAACATTTTTTATTGCTCTTTTCCCTCTCTAAAAACTCTCTAAAAATTCTAACTTCTCTCCCACAAAAGCTCACTTTACTCACTCTATTTAGGTCTACTCGACTATCTACTTCTACTACTCGCTCTATCTACTTCTCTTCTCTTCGCTTCTCTCTCTGTCTCTATTTATCTCTTTCTCTCCGTTTCTGTCTCTCTTTTTCTGCCTCGTTCTGTCTGTCTGTCTGTCTGTCTCTCTCTCTCTCTCTCTCTCTCTCCCTCTCTCCCTCTCTCTCTCTCTCTCTCTCTCTCTCTCTCTCTCTCTCTCTCTCTCTCTAACTCTCTCTTTCTTCCTCCTCCTCTTCCTCTTCTTACTCGTCCTCGTCCTCGTCCTCGTCCTCGTCCTCGTTCTCGTCCTCGTCCTCTTCTTCTTCTTCCTCCTCCTCCTCCTCCTCCTCCTCTCCCTTCTCCTCCTCCAACTCCTCCTTCTCCTCCTCCTCGTTCTTCTTTTACCTTCTCCTCCTCTTCTTCCTCCTCCGTCTCCTCCTCCTTCTATTTCTTTTTCTTCTTCTTCTTCTTCTTCTTCTTCTTTTTCTTCTCGACCTTCTCCTTCTCCTTCTCCTTTTCCTTTCCCTCCTCCTTCTCCTTCTCCTCCTCCTTCTCCTTCGTCTTCTCCTTTGCTACGGAGGAAAGCTCTACATTCCCCGTGAGCATCATCCTTTGCTGACCTTAACGTGGGACTTGTAATCATATTCATAGTCGTGTGATCTTAAGCTACGCTGCGTCCGTCTTGGAATTTTCTTTAGATTAAAATTTTGTGGAAGGAAGGGGGAAATAGTTTTAAACAAAGAAAAACACCCAAACCAAAAGATTTGTTAGGGTTGATTGGGTAGGCAGAAAAACTTTTAAAGATTTGGTGTTATATAAGGAACTTTCTCCTCGTTTATCTTTTTTCCCCTTTGCCTTCTATTTTCTCTTTCCCCTTTCCCTCAAATTACCCTCCCTCTTTTTTTCTTTTTTTTTCCCTTCCTTCCTTTTCTTTTTTCCAAGGAAAATTCAATAAAAGGGGGAAATAAGAACTTAAAAGAAACTTTGAATCAATTGCAAAGATTTTATAAAATTTCCAGGGGGAACAACCCAGCCATTTAAAAAATTCCAAACTCAAATACTTTAAAAACAAAATTAGGGTTTAACCCACAGCCAAACATTTTTCGTCTTTTTTAAATTGTTTTCTTTAATACCAAGCCGTTTTGTTAAATGCAAAGTTCTCAATATTAGATATAAAATTAAAGGTTAAAGGGGAGAATTTTCGTTACAGAACTAAAAGAAAAAGAACCCAGAAGAAAGAAAAGGAAAGAAAGGGGAGGAGAAGGAGGAATTTGGGAGGTTTTTTTTGAAAGATAAAAAAGAAAAAGGGCCCCCCCCCCCCCCCCCCCCCCCCCCCCCCCCCCCCCCCCCCCCCCCCCCCCCCCCCCCCCCCCACGCAAAAAGACAAAAAACGAAGAAAAACCAAAAAGAAACCTTTTGAAAAGGAACGCAAAAAAAGGAGAAAAAGGGGAAAAAACCCAAAACGAGAAAAAGACCCCCCCAACACACAAACCCCCCCGGGAGCCCCCCCAGAAAAAAAGGGAAAATAAAAAAAGGAGGGGAAAAAGAGAAGGAAAAAGGGGAGAGGGGGAAAAGAGAAAAGGGAATTAGGAAAAACAAAAAAGCGGGAGAGAGGGGAAAAGAAGAAAAAAGGGACGAAAAAAGAGAGAGAGAGGGACAGAGAGAAAGAAAAGAAGAGAGGAGGGAGGAGAGGAAAAGGAGAGAGAGAGGAGGAGAGGAGAGGGGAGAGGGGGAAGAGAGGCGGAGAAGGGAGAAGAGAGGGGGGAGGAGAGAGAGGAGAGAGGGAGAGAGAGAGACAAAAAAACAACAACAGGAAGAAGAAAAGAGGGGGAAAAGAGAGAAGAGGAGAGAAGAAGAGAGGAAAGAAGAGAGAGAAAAGAGACGGAAAGAAGAAAAAAGAAGGGAGAGAGAGGGGGAGAGAAGAGAGGGAAAAGAGAGAGGAGGAGAAGAAGAGGGGAAAAGAAGAAGAAGACGAAGAAGAAGAAGAAAAAGGAAGGGAAGGGGGAAGAAGCAGAAGGAGGCAGAAGGGGACAGCGGAAGAAAGAAAAGAAGAAGAGAGAGAAAAGGAGAGAAAAGAAGAGAGAGAGAGAGAGAGAGAGAGAGAGAGAGAGAGAGAATGAGAAAGGAATAGATTGATAGATAGATAGATAGATAGATACAGATGGAAAGAGAGAGAGAGAGGAGAGAGGGGGCCAAGACAGAGACAGACAGAGACAGAGACAGAGAAACCGAGACAGAGAGAAATAGGTAGATAGAGACAGAGAAACAGAGAGAGAAAGAGAAAGAGAGAGACAGCATCCAGCACACATCACCGACTCCGGCGAGGGATTGCGAACCGCCATTGGGAACTCCCGCGGCGACACTTTGAGGCGGGTTTTTTATCCCTTCGTGTCCTCCTGAAACAAATATTTTTGTACGTTGGCAGGTTATGAGATTAACGGGGGCGTTTCCCTGCTCGTTGTTTATTGTTTTGTTTTACTTAATGTCTTTTCCTTTTTTTCCTCTTGTCTGTCTTTGTCGCTGTCTTCGTCTGTCTCTCTCCTCTCCCCTCTCTCTTTTTCTCCTCTCTCTCTCTCCTTTTCTCTCTTCTCTCTTTTTTTTTTTTCCTCCCCCCCCCCTCTCCCTCTCTCCCTCCCCCTTCTCTCTCTCTCTCTCT
>NC_051394.1:49821102-49823602 GCF_015228065.2 Penaeus monodon
CAGTGCTTGTAATATATCGATAGATGAAGATATACAACCTTTTCTTTGATAATTTTCAGTAACACTATATCATAAAGACACAGGATGACTTTGAAGACATTCATCCCACCGAAGTCAATGCCACATACCTCGGACAAGTTGGAAATTCTTACCCTGATATTTCAGCGACCGTCATGTATTTTGTGTACTGCTAAAAAGGCACATAAACATTTTATGCACCTTTATAACATTAATTCTGTATCAATAACATAGGATACAATTCGTAATCAATGAAAATCCCTATCTAGCACTACGTGAAATATATCTGAAACATATCGCGCCCTATTTGTATTAAGGTAACAGGCATACAAACCAAAAACGTGTTTCAACATGTTCTAATAATGTTCACGTAAAAGGGAAACATGTTTGAGGAGGTTTCGGAGATGCTAAAATATATATATATATATATATATATATATATATATATATATATATATATATATTTTTTTTTTTTTTTTTTTTTTTTTTTTTTTTTTTTTTTTTTTTTTTTTTCTCTCTCTCTCTCTCTCTCTTATCATTGATTATACTAAATAATAATTTCATCGTGAGCATGCTACTCTTTTCAGTTATATCTCAGACCATTATGTAATATTTCAGATCATTGCGCAAGTTGAAAAGTCTTGAAGAATGCATTAGCTTTTTTGTTAACTTTAAAAAGGAAAACTTATGGTGAGCTGGAATTTTGTTTAGAATATATCAGCATATTCAGTTCTTTTGAAGTGATATTCAATTTACTTGGTATATATTTGGCACAAAACTCATCCAAGGAAATAACGTGTCAAAAATCAATAGTCCATGAGTGGAGTTAACAATACTTTCTAAGCAAGTTTTCATCCTGTTATTTCTGTACGTAATGTTATTAGCCTATTATGAAATATCTTTGCTCTTATTGAGCTCCAGCTCCAGCTCCCTGGAGATATACACGTGCGCACATTGATCAACAATAAGGCAGTAGGATTTTTTTTTTTTTTTGAAAGTAAAGGGGAAGAGTACAATATTCTTCTCAATAATTGCAAAACAAGATTGCAATATTTATTATCACCGCAACGAAATGCACAAATGTCTTTTGAAAACTCTGATAAAAAGAGACGTTTGACAAAGACCTCCAAGGTATATTGGTTATCAGTTTAAGTGTTTTAACAAGAACGGGACACGTTTATATGCGAGTGAAACCATGGGAAATAGTTGTTATGCATTTCAATACAGAACGAGAGTGGAGTACAAAGGGATTAAGATATCTAAAGAGAGATTATTGCAAATATATAAATTGGCGACTACGTGAGCTGGTTAGATATCAGAGAGCGTATTGTTGAAAGGACACAAGAGTTCTACGAAGAGAATTTGTATAAGTTAGACCGAGTCGACCCCTCAGGCTTGAAGATCGAGAGGCTTTCCAAAAATCGAAGCCTAAGTAATGAAAATTCCGGTTACACTATAAATAATGATAATGATAATGATAATGATGATGATGATGATGATGGTGATGGTGATGGTGATGATGATGATGATTGATGATGATGATGATGATGATGATGATGATGATGATGATGATGATGATGATGATGATGATGATGATGATGATGATGATGATGATGATGATGATGGTGGTGATGATGGTGATGATGGTGATGATGATGATAGGAGGAGGAGGAGGAGGAGGCGGAGGAGGAGGAGGAAGAGGAGGAGGATAATGATGATTATAAAGATGATAACGCTTGGTAACTGCATACTGTTAAATGAAAATATTAACTGAAAAGGATATGCATATGACTTAGCTTTGTACATTACTTTATCCACTTAGTAAGTCGCAATAGCATCTACATTATATTAGGTTGTGACTGCCGACTGAGGACTGAGCCGTCTTAACAAATTTCCATTCTTACAGATCTTCTAAGGTGAGAAAAACGAAGTTTGAGCCACAGCATTTTTTTCTAAAAAGTTGTAATAGGAAAAAGGGCTGCCAGAAACTTTTTTTTTTTCATGGAGCTGTTATGATATTTTACTCTACAGTAATTTGTTGAAGCGAAGAGGTTGGAAAGATACCTTACATGTATTCATTGAGAGTCAAATGAGATCGTAGAAATAGCCGCAGACAATAAACTTCTTAAGGACCATCTAACTTTAGCATACAGGACACAAGTGCATGTTAATGACTTCACCAACGCTTCTCAGAAAGTGGCTGATGTATTCATTAATAAAGCAATTAACAATACATCTGGCTTGCCTGACAAAGCGAAGACAATTGCGTTTTAAAATATGAAACCAAACTGACCTGGTCATAAAGCATATCAAAATTTCAGCTGGGAGACATAGTACTTCATCAGTTGATAGAAAAAAAGGAAGGCATGTAGAAATTACAGCTGGGCGACACACAACTTCATCGACTGATACAAAAAGTACACGTGTTTGTTGTTGAGTTGGGTCCAGCTTTATAAAGAGCTGATTGGGAATGCCACATTGT
>NC_051394.1:49866376-49871376 GCF_015228065.2 Penaeus monodon
TAGACAGAGACAGCAGACAAACACAGACAGACAGATAGACAGAAAGAACATTACAGAAAGACCAACAGACGACACACAGACAACAAACAGGCATACGGATGACAACAAACAAGACACATGAACCTTGAATGTTAACCCTTATCATTCGGATACAATTAAATATCGACAATCAATATTTCCATTATATTTCCATTATAAAAACCTCTTCCATACCTAAGAAAATCCGCCACCGCAAACACATACAATTGCTTTCATTATAAGCCGAGAGACAAAAAAAAAAAAAAAAATTCACTGTGTTTGAGACAACTGCTTACTATGAGCTAAAATGGGGTTACATTCCGTAATGGAAATGTAAGTGAAATCTAATGTACCTCGTCATTTAAAGTAGTCCTCTCGATAACATGGATATTCACTGTAATTAGAACTGTATCCTATTCAGACCGTAAATATATTTATGATGTGTGTACTCATATAACTGTATTTAATAAGGCATCACTTGCATCTGTAATATTTGTTATAATTTGTTCTTCAGATTGTTGCTAAAAATATTTTATTATCATTTTTAGTTTGAAAACTTCATCGCTATCTTTCTAGAAAATGTAAACAAAAACTTATTTGGAAAAGACTAAAGGAAATGTCTTAAAATTCAGCGATAAAAAGTTGCTTAAAGGACTCAATTTCACAATTCAAAACAATCTTCCCTTTCTATATATAGATTATATATATATATATATCTATATATATCTATATATATATATATATTAGTATCTATATATATATATAAATATATATATATTTATATATATATATCTACACACATATATATATATACATATATATATATATAGTATTATATATATATTATTATAATATATCTATATTAATTTATATATATATATATTATCTGTGTGTGGTGGTGTGTGTGTGTGTGGTGTGTGTAGTTGGTGTGTGTGTTGTTGGTGTGTGTGTTTGTGTGTGTGTGTGTTTGTGTTGTGTGTGTGCGGGTGTGTGTGTGTGCGCGTATATGTGTGTGTGTGTGTGTTTGTGTGTGTGAGCGCGGTATACATTTTATTCTCCTCTCTTTCCCTCATTTTTTTTTTTTATTCTTAACGCACCGCACGTACACACGCCTATAGCAATCTGCATACTCAGTATCTTCCTTGCATTCACGAAACTGCCGAGAATCCCAGGCACTTGAGGCGATAAGAGACTAAGTTCCCAGACCCTGGCCCTGCATTAAGCACTTTGCGTAAAGACTTAATGAATATGGCCAGAAAATACTTGACAAATGTGGTTTCGCTTTGCTCTATAGATGATAGCTGATTTTTTAATAGATGTATTATAATATTAGATATATATTATATATATATATATATATATATATATATATATAATATATATATATATATATACTAGTAATATATTTATGTGTGTTGTGTGTGTGTGTGTGTGTGTGTGTGTTTGTGTGTGGTGTGTGTGTGTGGTGTGTGTTTTTTTGTGTGTGTGTGGTTGTGTGGTGTGTGTGTGTGGTGCGTGTGTGTGAGTGTGATCATAGTATCATAATCTTAAAAGATGTCCTTAGGTGTTGCCATATATGTAATATAATATTTTATTACAAACTTATTATAAAGATATTTTAAATAATAATGGTATTTGACTCTAAAGGATATGTTTGGTGGTTTTTAGAAAGGGAATATAACATTACTGCAAGAAATGAACAATGATTTAATATTTTTCTGTCCCTCTTTCTCTCGTCTTTCTCCTAAATTCATCGCTTGTTCTCTTTATCCGCCTCTTTATTTGGCATTCCTTTACTTCCGGGGTTTTATCGCTCTTTTCACTCCAGCTTTTTATTTCTCAACTTACTTAAAATACCCCTTTATTCAACTCCTATCCGCTTCGTCACTCTCTCCCTTCCATTCTTTCTGCAGTTCCTCCTCTCTCCTGTTTTTCTTTTTAGCGATTGCTTCTTATCGTCACTCTTCTTTTCATCTTCTATCAGCGTTCTCCCTCTTCCTCCTTCCTTATCGCCTTTCCTTCTCCTCGTTCAACGTCCTCCATCTCTCTCCTATCTTATTTTCCTCCATCGCTATCTGTTCCTCCCTCCTCTTCCCTCTCCTGCTTCCTTCTCCTCTCCTCCTCTTCCCTGCTCCTCCTATTCTTCCATCTCCTCCTCTCTTCCTTCTCCTCCTCTTCCCTCTCCTCCTCCTCTCCTTCTCCTCTTCTTCCTTCCTTCTCCGCTCTTCAAACTAGCCTTGCCTATTCTTTAATTCTCCTCCTCCACTTCCCTTTTCTTCCTTCCCTCCTACTCTTCCTTCCCCTCCTCCACTGTCTTTCCTCTTCTATACCTGCTCCTCCTCTTTCTCCTTCTCCTACTCCCCCCGCATTTTTTCTTCTTTTCCTCTTTCCTCCTCATCTCCATGCTCTTCTCTACGATTCCTCCTCTCCTGATGTTCCTCCGCTCCCTCCTTCTACCCCTCTCCCTCTTTCCTCCTCCTCCTCCCCTCCTCCTCTCTCCCCTCCTCCTCCTCCTCCTTCTCCCTCCACTCCCTCCTCCTTCCTCCATCTCCTCCTTCCTCTTCTTCCTCCTTCCTCCTCCTCCTCTCCCTCCTCTCCAGTACCAACGCCTCTCTTACTGCCTTGCTTTTAGTCTTAATCCTCATCCTCTTGCATTAACATCTTCACGACCTCCTCCTCCATCTCGTCTTTGAACGTCACACACTCTCTTCCTCATCTTCCTCTTTTCCTTCATTTTTACATTTCGCAGTCCTTTTTTTTCTTTTCTTTCGTTTGTCTTATTTCTCCTTCTCCTTCTTCTTTTCTCCTGTTTTCCTCTTCTTTCCCTTTTCTTCTTCTATTCTTCTTCTTCCTCACCCGCCTCCTCTTACTTCTTCTTTTTCTCTTCTTATCTTTTCCTTTTTCTTCCTTCTTCTTCTTAATCTCCTCTCCTTCCTCATTCTGTTCTCAAACATCCGTCTCCTCCGCCTTCTTTCGTTCCCATCCTCCTTCTCATCCTCCTTCTCCTCCCTCCCTGTTTATCAGTCCTCCTCCTCCTTTTCCCTCCTTTTCCTTTTTCCTCTTCTATCCACTTCCTTCTTGCTCCAATCCTAACTCCTCCTCCTCCTTATTCCAACTCTCTTCCTCTCCTTTTCCTTCTCCCCTCCCTCTATTTCCTCTTCCTTCTTTCCCTTACCGTTTCCAATTCCTTATTCTCTCCTCCTCCTCCACTCTCCTCCGTTCTCAATCCTTCTCGCCACGTCCATCTCTCTATTTCCTCCTCCCTTCCCTTCATCCTCTATCATCCTCCACCCCCTTCTTTCTCAATCCCTCCTCCTCCTCCTTCCTTCTTTTTTTCTTTCCTCTCCTTCCTTCCTTTCCGCCATCTTCCTCCACCGCTCTCCGGTCTCATCCTCCTCCTCCATCTCTCTTCTTCCTTCCTCCTTCCTTCCCTTCCTCCTCTTCTCCACCTCTCTCTCACTCCCCCTCTCCTCCTCCTTCTTATCCCTTACTCCTTCTCCTTCCTTCCCTTCCTCCATCTTCCTCCACTTCCCCTTCTTTCTCAATCCCCCTTCTCCTCCTCCTTCTTTCCTTACTCTTCTCCTCTCCTTCCTTCCCTCCACTTAATTCCCTTACTTTCTCAATCCCCCTCCTCCTCCTCCTGCTTCCCTACTCCTTCTCCTTCTTCCCTTCCTCCATCTCCTCCACTTCCCCTTCTTTCTCAACCCTCTCCTCCTCCTCCTTCTTTCCCTTACTCCTCTCCTTCCCTTCCTTCTATCTCCATCTTCCCTCCACCTCTCCTCCGTTCTCAATCCCTTCTCGCGTCCCATAAATTGGCATCGCGCCGGAAACCAGGGTCGTAGCGAGTCGTTAACTCAAACCTTTCATAATAAGTTCATCGCCGAGGACACTCCGCTGGTGTTATGTTCTCAAAACGCGCTTCTCAAATTCTCTCGTCGGCTGTCGAAGCGGAGTGATGGGTTGTTTGGGGGATTGGGTGGTGTGGTGGGAGGGTTGTGGAGAGAGCGGGGTGTTGGTGAGGGTGGGTACTAGGGGTATGTAGGTGGGTGATGGATGGGTGAGGTGAGGGGGGGGATTAGGGGGGGTTGGGTTAATGATGAATGTTGTTTGTTTTTTTTTCTTGTTTGTTTGTCTCTGTCTACGTCTCTATCTTATGGCTCCATATTGCTCTTTTACTTGTTCTCTCCATTGCGTTTTCTGCCTTTATCTGATTCTCATTCTCTCCTCTCTTCTCTCTCTCTCTCTCTCTCTCTCTTACTCTCCTTCTCTCTCTCCCTCTCATCAGTCGTGCTCTCTCTCTCTCTTCTCTCTCTACTCTCGTCTCTCTCTCTCTCTCTCTCTCTCTCTCTCTCTCTCTCTCTCTCTCTCTCTCTGCTTACTCTCCCTCCCTCCCCTTCCTTCTTCTCCTCCTCTTTCTGCTTCTCCTTCTCACTGCCCTCCCCCCCTTTTCTTCATTTTCCATCCCAACTTCCTTACTCTCTTTTCTCAGTACTTTTAATATGTCACCGTCGAGAACAGTTTCTCTTAAGATGACAAAATAAATAATAAACAGAATAAGAGGCTTCTGAGGGTAATGACAGAAATTTCTTACACAATATTTGAACTCTGAGAAATACGCTATATCCTGTATTCTTAAATCTATAGTCTCCGATAGGTTTTCCTTTTTTTAATTATTTGCCTTTGTATTCGTATATTTATTTAATTCAGCAATTTAATTAATCACCTATGTGTATTATACTTTATTCCGTTTTTCCTTTTGTGTTTTATTTCTTTTACATGTTTATTTGTTTATTATCAATTTATTTATTTTCATGCCACAAGTCCTGGGTTTTGTAATCGGGTCCTCGGTAATCTGGAGACTTCGAAATTCATAAAAAAGAAGAAAACAACACACACCACACACCACAGACACGACACACACACACACACACACACACAATATATATATATATTATATTATATAATAATATATATATATATAA
>NC_051394.1:49878876-49888876 GCF_015228065.2 Penaeus monodon
GAAAGGAGAGAGTGAAAGAGAGGGGGAAGGAGAGGAAGAGGAGAGGGAAGAGAGTGGGGGCGCTGGGGGAGAGGAGGAAAGATATGAGAGGAATAGGCACGGAAGGAAAGGAGAAGAAGAGGGTAAAATGGAAGGAGGAAGGCAAGAAGCGAGAAGAGGAGAAATGGATAAGCAAAAAAGAAGAGGGGAAGGGAAAGGAGAGGAGAGGAAAGGAATGAATGCGTATAGGAGAGGGGAAAAAGGGGAAGAGGGAGGAATCCCGAGGTTCTCTGATGTTGAAGTAATGAGAGAAAAAAAAATTCCTTCATGACCTGGTGAAGTGAAGAGCAAGAGGCGACTTTTTAAACCGAAATGGACGAGGAATGCACGAGAGAACGAATTTTATAGTCAAGATAATGCGGATGTGGGGGACAGTGAGGATGTAATTTCTAATTATACTATAATATGGGTGCATTTTGAATATTCTTAATCGATTTTTGCTCACATACGCACGCTTAGGGACTTCAGGTGATAGGGGGATAAAGACAGATTAAGTAGAAATTAAATAGAAAAATGAAGGTCACATATATTTCGCCCCTGATTCTTTCCCTGTATCCTCTCCTATTCATTCGTTCTCTCTCTCTATCTCTTTCCCTCCCACCCTCTCTCTTTCTATTTATCTATCACTCTGTCTCTCTCCTCTTTCCCTCCTAACCTCCCTATATCTCTCTTCCCCCACACTCTTCTTTTTCCCTCCCCTCCCCTCGCTCTCTCTCTCTCACTTTTTCAACACCCCCCCCCTCTCTCTCTTATTCATCACTCACTCTTATTCTTATTCACTTATTCAATCGCGTCTCTCTCCTCTCTCTCTCTCCTCTTTCTCTTTTCCTCCATCCCTCTCTCTCTCTCTTACTCATTCTTCTCTCTCTTCTCTCTCTTACTCATTCGCTCTCTCTCTCTTCTCATTCGTTCTCTCTCTCTCTCTCTCTCTCTCTCTCTTTCCCTGTCTCTGTCCTCTCTCTCTCGTCTCGCTCATCGGCTCCTCTCTCTCTCTTCGTCTTCTTTCTCTTCCCCTTTCCCTCTCTCTCCTCTCTCCCTCTTTCCTCTTTTTTTCCCTCATCCCTCTCTTTCTCTTACTTCATATGTCATTCTCTCTCTCGTTCGTTGATACCTCATCTCTCTGCTGACCCCACCCAATTGTCAGGGTTGGGTTGACTTAAACTCAGGTCCCTGGTTGCAAACTGTTTATTGGCGATGAATGTTAATGTAGGTAGCGTAACGGAGGTGAAGAGGCCGGCTTTTGGCAGAAGCACAGAGGCCCAGGCAGCGATTAAGGCCCCGGAAAAGGTGTTGGCCTGGGGGGTGGCCTTCGGGAGGATGCAGCGTCCGGCGGGACCCGTGACTCGAAGTAGAGTGTTGTGTAATGGGTCGCGGGCGGTCATGATGTCATGAGTGATGTTGTCATGGCTTAGGTCGTACGGCGGCAATGCCTGGCCACGCCGCCCATCCGTTGGTCTCCCTACTAGTTTGGAGGGCGTGAGATTCAGACATCTGACCACTCTGGAGACGCTCTCCTCTTTCTTCTCTTTTTTTTCCCCCATCTCTCTCTCTCTCTCTCTTCTTCTATGTCTCTCTCTGTCTCTCATCTCTCTCTCTCTCTCTCTCATCTTCTCTCGCTCAATATCAATTACTCTCTCACTCTTTCCGAAGGCACAGGATCTTATCCGTAGAAAACCTTGGAATTTTGTTAAAGAACAGAAAGCAGAATATGAATGGGAAGAGGGGACAAACCACAGACAAATCTTTAGTAATCCAACCTATTCATTGACGTTGGAAAATTCTATCTTATCGGAACGTCTCAATTTTATTTATTTATTTCTATTTCTATGAAAAAAAATGCGAGTCCAATTCTCTCCAGTTTTTTTTTCCTCCGCGTCGGTAAAGAACGTAGCTTCCACCATCTGGCTCATACTGTCAAGTTTGGTAATGGTGCGCCACACCTAACTAGTCCAGTTCCGCATTGGGGGCCTTTTCGAGAACTCATTTTCATTGTTATTATTTGCAATTCTATGGATTCCTTCGGTTTCTCTGATCCTTTTCTCTACTCTGAATGGTTAAGCTTGATATGTATTCTTGATCTATACGATATAGATATAAGATAAGAGATGGGTATTAGACAGATAGACTGATAGACGATATGTATATGTAAAATATATTATATATATAGAAATAAAAGATATATAATATATATATAATATATATATATATATATATATATATATATAGATATATATATATGTGTGTGTGTGTGTGTGTGTTGTTGTGTGTGTGTGTGTGTGTGTGTGTATTACATTATATATTATAATATATTATCATATATTATATATCGTATATTATACATTAGATACTTTTACTTTATATATTATATCTATATATAATATTAAATATAATTTATATATATATATATATATATATCTTATATATATATATCACACACACACACACACACACCACCACACACACATAACCTATAGATAGATAGATGGTATAGATGATAGACAGATAGATAGGATAGATAGATAGATAGATAGATGGATAGATAGATAGATATAGTATTGTAGATATTGAAAGAGAGAAGATGAGAGTTCAGACAGATAGAAAGAGAATGTAGCATATGTAATACTGTAATGTAATGTAAATATGATATATATATATTATCTATATATAGCATATATAATATGTTATATAAAGATATATGTAATATATATATATTATATAGATATAGACAATATCACACTCACACACACACACACACAACACACACAGCACACCACACACCCACACACACAAACACACATACAAACACACACACACACACAACACACACTACACACACCCACACAAAACACACACACCACACACACACACACACACACAAAGCCACACACACACACCAAAACACACACACACACATATATTACTATTATATACATATATAATATATATAGATATATATATATATATATATATATATATATATATATTGTGTGTGTGTATATTATTATATTTATAGTATATGATATTATAGATCTATATATTATATTGAATATTATATATATCTATATATATATATATATATATACACCCACATACACCACATCACACACCCACACACATACACACACCCACACGCATAACACCCCACACACACACAACACAACTCCCACTACCCCACACACAACACACACACACACACACACCCACACCACACACACACCCACACACTACACACACACACACACACCCACAGCCACACACACACAACACACACCCACACCCACACCCACAGACATATCTATATTATATTATATATATATATATCTATATATATATATTATAGTTATATATATATGGTATATATATAGATAGATAGATAATAGATAGATAGATAGATAAAGATAGATAGATCGATAGATAGAGTAGGTAGGTAAGATAGATAATAGATCTAGAGATAGATCTGTAGATCCTGAAAGAAAAGTAGAATATATAGATCAGAATAGATAGAGAGATAATTAGACAGGTAGAATAATAACACACAGTTTAGAGCATGGTATATATATTTATATATATATATATATTATAGATATATATTATATTATATATTATATCTAGTGATAATATATTATATATATATATATATTATATATATACAATATATATATATATGAACACACACACACACACATACACAACACACACCACATTACAAACACACACACACACACACACCACACACACACTACACACTACACAACACACCACAACCCACACACACACACATATATATATATAATATATATATATATATATATATATTATAAATATACTGAATATAATATAGAGAGAGAGAGAGAGAGAGAGAGAGAGAGAGAGAGAGGAAGAGAGAAGAAGATAGATTATACATTATATATATATATCTATATATCTATAGAGATACTATATATATATTATTATATATATATAATATATTTATATATATATACATATATATATATATTATATTATATACTATATATATATATATATATATATAAAAACAAAAATAAAAAATACATTCGAATATATATATAGAATATTATATATATATATATATATATATATATATATTATTTTTTTTTTTTTTTTTTTTTTTTTTTTTTTTTTTTTTTTTTCAAGTGCCCCTGTCCCACAAGGGCGTTGGTGATCATGGATTTCCATGAATTTTCTTGTTTTTCTTGATTTTCGGTGTTTTTTAATCGAGTCACATCTCTATTTACCCAGTTCTGGTAAGTCGCTGACGTTGGTCTGGCTTGCCCACCCAGTGGCTAGGTAGGCAAACGAGGTGAAGTTCCTTACCCAAGGAGACACGCGCTGGCCGGTGATCGAACCCTCAGACTCATTGCCGTCGTAACAGCTTTAGTCTACGCTCTAACCACATCGGCTACCCACTGCCTCTTTCTTTTTTTTGCATATCACCTCACTACTCTTGTAGGCGGGAAAGGGCATACAGCAGGAGAAGTATTTATGTTACTTTCACCACAGTCATTTCGATGCTCGGTGATTTTACTGCCATGAAGGTGATTCGATCGTGTGCGACCATGAGTTCGGAGTCAACGCTTGTAACCACGGGGCTATCGAGGCAGCAAAGTATTTTTTTTATGTCATGCGGCGAGGGCGTCGACGATCATGCTTTCCATTAATCCTAATCTTTCCTTGAGAGTTACATGATTTGACTAGGCAGAATACTGGGAAGCTAAGTTTGCCGTTGCTTTCTCGGTGTTTTTTTCGAGTCACCAGCTCTATCTAAACATCGGGACTTCACCAAACGACCCCCCTTTGATGGCTCTTGTTTTATTGCCACTGGCTAACCCTCCTCACAAGCAATTTGGTGGGTTGCCGGTTTTTAGTCGCCGACGACTCGTACCCGAGACAGGTAGCGACAGGGTTACGTTGGTACCTGTAGCAGGCAAACACTGACTGACAGTCATATATATATTATATATATATATATATATATATATATATATATAGTAGAGTATATTATATATATATATATAATATATATATGAACTAAGGCCCAGATGCGTTT
This sequence comes from Penaeus monodon, assembly GCF_015228065.2. Lineage (NCBI taxonomy): Eukaryota > Metazoa > Arthropoda > Malacostraca > Decapoda > Penaeidae > Penaeus > Penaeus monodon. Next base: position 49,883,984 of record NC_051394.1, read on the forward strand.
GCATACAGACACAAGCTCTCACTAAACAATGTTCACATGTTCAGGGTAAAAAAAGAAAAAAAGAAAAGAAAATCGATGAAATTTTGAGTAAAAACATGTTAAAAGTGTCCAAGGAGAAAAGTGTAAACAATGAAAACAATTAATTTCAGTATAATAACCAACTTTAAGAGATCCATCTCTCTCTCTCTCTCTTTCTCTCTATCTATCTATCTGCCTCTCTGCTCTTTCTTCCCCCCCCCTCTCTCCTCTCTCTTTCTCTCTATTGTCTATCTGCTCTCTCTCTTTCCTTTTCTCTTTCTCCCCCCCCCCGTCTCTCTCTCTTTCTCTCTATCTATCTATCTGCCTCTCTCTTCTCTTCTCCCCCCCCCCTCTCTCTTTCTCTTTCCTCTATCTATCTATCTTCTGCCTCTCTCATCTGTGTTCTCACCCCCCCCTCTCGCTCTCTCTTTCTCCTCTATCTGAGCTATCTGCCTCTCTCTCGTTCTCCCCCCCCCCCCTTCTCTCTCTCTTTATCTCTATCTATCTATCCCTGCCTCTCTCTCTCTTTCTGTTTCTCCCCCCCTCTCTCTCCTCCTCTCTCTTCTCTCTATCTATCTACTGCTCTCTCTCTTTCTCCCCCCCCCCTCTAAGATCTCTCTTTCTCTCTCTCTATCTATCGGCATCTCTCCTCTTTCTTCCCCCCCCCGCCCTCTCTCTCTCTCAAAATACCATTTCCCAATGGAAAGAGACTTAAGTGGCCCAAGAGAAGCAACTTCTTCCCCCCCCCCCCCCTCTCTCCTCTCAAAATACCATTCCCAGAAGTGAAATACACTTAGAGGTGGCCCCCAGAAAGCAACTTTCCCCCCTACCCTCTCTCTCTCTCAAAATAGCCCATTCCCGAAGTGGAAAGAGACTTAGAGGTGGCCCCAAGAGAAGCAACTTTCTTCCCCCTCCCTCTCTCTCTCTCAAAATAGCCATTCCCAAAGTGGAAATAGCTTAGAGATGGCCCCAAGAGAAGCAACTTTCTCCCCCCCCCTCTCTCTCATCTCAAAAATCGCCTTCCCAGAGTTGAAAGAGACTTAGAGGTTGCCCCAAGAGAAGCAACTTCTCCCCCCCCCCCCTCTCTCTCTCAGTCAAAAATAGCATTCCCATAAGTGAAGAGACTCGGAGGTGGCCCCAAGAGGAAGCAACTTTCTCCCCCCCCCTCTCTCTCTCTCAAATAATAACCATTCCAGAAGTGGAAAGGAGACTTAGAGGTGTCCAGCAAGGAAGCAACTTTTCCTAGAAATGCAGAGAAGGAAAAGGAGCTGAAAATATCCAGATCTGATAACGCTATCGCGGAAACCCTGGCAACCTTTGATCTCCCTGAGCGGCCATGTTAATCTGATATCTATCATCATTATCTTTTTATAAAAAGAGATCAAGAGGGCAACGCAAGGGGATTGAAACTACAAAGTCGAGAGCTGCAGCCATGCTCGAAAGACGTTATTTGATATCCTCTGGAGCTGAATATGAATCTCCAGCACGCGTTTTATGAGCGAGTAAATTTTGTTTGCAATTCTGTCACGCGCATTAGCGCTTCTCTCTCTCTCTCTCTCTCTCTCGCTCTCTCTCTCTCTCTCTCTCGCTCTCTCTCTCTCTCTGGACTCGCTCCCGGTCTCTCTCTCATCATCTGGCTCTATTCTCTCGCTCGTCTTCCTCTTCCTCTCTCTCTCTCTCCTCTCACCTCTCCTTCTCTCCATCTCTCTCTCTCTCCTCTCTCCATCAGAGCTATGCTTCCTCTCTCTCTCCTTCTCAATCTCTCTCGCTCTCTCTCTTTCTCTCTCTCTCTTCTCTCTCTCTCTCTCTCTCTCTCTCTCTCCTCCTTCTCTCTAGTCTCGTCTCTCTCTCTCTCTCTCTTCTCTCTCTCTCTCTCATCCTCTCTCTCATTCATCTCTCGCTGGGTTTTTTGGTAGCACCGGGCGAAATGTAACGAATTTGTCATAGATCGTGTGATCCTTTTAAGCTTGGGTTGCAGTTTTTCTGAAGGTGGTGCCAGTCAGAATGTCTTTACTAGTCAGGGCTTTCAAAACTGAAGTTTTTTTTGTAAGCCCTTTGTCATAATGCTTATTTCTGAAATTTAAACAGACAGACGACGAGATAGACGTTAGACGCTTATATAGACTGATAAGAAAGAAAAGCGAGAGAGAGAAAGAGATCGAGAGAGAGAGCGAGCGAAACAGAGACAGAGATAGAAAATTTTATTATCAGTCCTTTAAACTACAGTCAAACCTAAGTTCAGATCTCAGATCTCTATAATAAAGTAATATAATATTTTTGTAAAAACACAATCTCGATCAAAACTTTCACTAAACTATATTCCACATGACGAAAACGACACCTGCACATGCTCATCATGGAAAATGTGTTTTCACCGCCAAGTGATATTTCAGCATCTAAAGATATTTTCCATATAATTCATCGTTCACTTTCACACCCCGTCCCCATCCCCCCAACCACCACCACCGTCGTATTTTATAGCTTAGTCATTTTATAGCTGTTGATTCTCATTGCTCTTTAATTTCAAATTTGTCTCGCATCATGTATATAATATATAATATTATATATTTATAATATATATATATATATATATATATAGTATATATTATATATCTTATTATATAATATATTATATACGTTTACATAGTATGTAATATATACTACATATATTCATATATCACACACACACCATATGTATTATATATTACATATAATATATATATTTATATATATATATATATATATATATATATATATAGAGATATATTTTTACTATATATATATATATATATATATATAAAATCTATATAATTACACAATATATATTCTATATATATATATATATATAATATATATTATATAATAGTATATATATATATATAGTATATATAGATATAAGACATATATATTTTATATATATATATATATAATATATATATAATATATATAATATATATATTAATATATAATATATGTGCGCGAGCGTGTGGTGTGTGTGTGTGTGTGTGTGGGTGTGTGTGTGTGTGGTGTGTGTGTGTTTGTGTGGTGTGTGTGTGTGTCGTGTGTGTGTGGGTGTGTGTGGTGTTTGTGCGTGCGTGCGTGCTGTGGTGTGTGTGTGTATAGCGAGAGAGAGATAAAAAGAAGAAAGAGGGGGGAGGAAGAGAAGAGAGAGAGCGAAAGCGATAGAGAGAGAGATATATTCTGAGAGAGAGAGAGAGGAGAGATTCTGAGAGAAGAGAGAGAGAGGAGAGAGAGAGAGAGAGAGAGAGAGTAGAGAGAGAGAGAGATGGAGGGATGGAGAGAGATAGACAGACAGACCGCGGAGCCCCCCGAAAGCGAAAAAAGATCGAAAACAGGCTAACATCTCGCGAGCACACTCGCCCACTGTCCAGACTTTAAAAGCAACAAGGGCTACCGATACCGCCCCGTTGTTTCAACAGAAATCAGAATGCCAATGACCGCCCGAACAAGTAAAGAGATCACCCTGAACTTAATTGCACGATCTCCACGGCGTCTCACGAATAGAATCTAGACGGAGTTTTTCCCAGCGTTCGATCGAAGCGTGCGCGAGTATTTCACTTATGTAGATTTTACTAACAGGACTCTCATTTACCGCGCTACACACACACACCTACCGGAGGCGAGAGGCGGTACTTTACTCCCTTTCCATTCTCGCTCGCCGCAATGAAAGCCCGTGTTTTTTAAAGGTCCTGTCGCCATGGCACTGGTCCTTCCTCTCGACGATCCGTTTTGGGAGGAAAGTAGGGCATGCTTCTCCTGTCGGGTTCCAGAGGGAAGTTTACCAGCCTGGAGGACTCGATCAACTCACAGCATCGAGAAACGGCATGGGTGGAAGCTGTCGACGAGAGAAGTCAAAGAGGAGGTTAAATGACAGCTTTAGGGGTTGTCCTTGCTACGTCAAACCCTGTTGCTCAACGTGAAGTCAAAAGCTTCTAGATTTCTGCCTAAACTGATTTTGTAGATTGTATCATATGCAGTACAACGTGATGTAAACATAATACAGTATGTAGTAAAACATGTTTCGATCTTCCATATATGTATTTAACATTTCCTACTGATTTTATATTGCTTATGTGTAGAAAAGAGTGGGAAATGAATGTTTGCATTGCAGTTTATAAAGTAATACACCAGTGGGACGGAGATTTCCTGATTCCAACTATTTTTACGTTTCGTGTCCCTCCTATTATTCTTGTTTTCTCTGTTCTCGCACTCTAAAGTCCGTTTCCTAGAAATTCTTCAAATAAATGCGTTTCCTCGAGAGAAGTTTAATCCTCTACATCATATATACATTGTGTGTGTGTGTGTGTGTTGTAGATAGATAAATAGATAGATATAGAAGAGAGAGATAAGAGAGATAGATTAAATAGATAGATTAGATAGATAGATAGATTGATTGATTGACTGATAGATAGATAGATAGTTGACTGATAGAAACAGATAGATAGTACATAGATGATAGAGATAGATATATAAGACGCAGATAAATGTAGTGGCATGGTATTGCACGATTAAGAATACGGTTAACAAGTGACGCGCGTAATTGGGCAATTCCATAATGCTTACAATTCTCTTAAATAAGCATATATGATTTAGTTATTTTGTGAATTTAATAAACAGTAAACACTCACAGAAATATGAATATGCTTATTGGGATGGAATACAATAATTCTATATCACTAAATATTATAACATAATATAGATTTCATATAATAAACAGAAAATATAAAATTATTATATGATCTTATATAGAAATGCAGTGATTCTATAATAATAGCATAGACTAATAACACTTCTTTCAATATGGATATAATGAAATATTCTTTATCAGTTGCAAAAAGAAAAGAGAAAAGTCGT
>NC_051394.1:49894637-49897137 GCF_015228065.2 Penaeus monodon
AAAAATTTACCAGTTATGCAAATCATTAAACACACACACACACACACACACACACACACACACCACACACATATAAGTGAACTGTTGTTTGTGTTAAACACGGTTTTCGAAGATATGATAAAAATGTCATTTGTGGAAAAGGAAATTCTATCAATAGAGAGAGTATAGTGATAATTCGTTCTCACTACTATAATTTCCTTCAACCAACGCCATTAATATTTTTATAAAAACTTTACCACAATTTAAGTAAATCAAGGGTTAACTAAGATATTGATAAGTTATTTATTTTCCTCCCAAAGAAGTGAACAATGCAATTATTATTATTATTATTATTATTATTATTATTTATATATTTCAGTGAATCACCTTAGATACTTATCTGTAATACGTTCTCTGTAACATATAAATCGTAAATCATTTTATATTCTCTCTTCAAAGATTCTACATGCCCAATACGTATATATACACCCTATTCTTCGCAAAGTACGTATGACGATAAAACCACCACCTCATTTAAAACAAAGAAGTACCATTCAGTTATAACAGTGGAAAACACCCTAACGTTTAACATGCCACACTATCCTTTTGTCAGACGCGATGACTGAGTAACTTTCCTGGATGCCTACTCTCGTCTCGGCCCAGTTCCTGCTTGAAGACAAATAGGACACAGTGTCAGAAGTCCCAACACAGGAAGACCATTAGAGACTGTTGCTGTCCACTCCCGTGTCCTCTGTGTCCGCGTGCGTGTGTGTTTAAGCAAATAACTTTGGAATTGTCAATAGTAATAGGAGAGATGTATTTATTCGTTTTGAATAAGCAATGGCAAGGGAAAGAATATACAGAAATTAGAAAAAAAGAGTGTTGTTGCTAATCCCGTGTTTTTCAAATAATTTGCTGTAATCAAAAAGTTTTATGCAGATTTACTGTTTGCATTTCCGTCAGGCTTTCGCTGGAGAAGTATAGCTAGAGCTGGAATTTGGAAATTCTGTTACTCAAACGTATAGTTGTAATATCTGGCAATTTACAGCAATGCCAGTAATTACAATTCTCATTAATGGGGCTTTTACTATGTGTAAAATGTACACTATAATCAGTGTGGGGAAAGTTGTATAAATTCCTAGAAATAGTGATATATAAATATGTATGTATGTTATTTAATAATATATATATATATATATATTTTATTTTATATATACATATATATATATATATATATATATATATATATATATATATATATATATATATATATATATATTTATATATATATTACATATTTATATATATTAAATATTATATATATATATATATATATATATATATATATATTAAATGTGTGTGTGTGTGTGTGTGTGTGTGTGTGGGGGTGTGTGGTGTGTGGTGTGTGTGTGTGTGTGTGTGTGTGTGTGTGCGTGTGTGTGTATATATATATATATGTGTTGTGTGTGTGTGTTGTGTGTGCCTGCCCACACACCCACACACAGATATATAAAATATTATATATATATATATATAATATAATATATATATTTTATATATATATTTTATATATATATATATATATATATATATAACATATACAAAATACATTAATACATATGTATATAAATATATTTTATATATATATAATATATATATATATATATATATATATATATACATATATATGGGATACTATATATACCATATGTATATATATATATATATATTATATTAGATAATATATATACTAATATATATATATACATTATATACATATATGTATATATTTGTATATATATTACCCTATATTGTATATATATGTTTTGTTTTATATATATATATATAATATATATATTATATATATTATTTTATATATATATACTATATATATATATATATATATATATTACCCTGTAGCCAGTTTGGAAATACCAGAGTAACGCCTGGCGGAGAATAGCTATTTATGGGGTGCGGGACCCTTAGAGCGGAAAACTCCTCGAGAGTGAACGGTCACCCACAAGGGCAGAAGGAGCTCAACAGCCTTGGAAGGCAGTCCTTCTAGAGATGGTGTCTCAATAAAACACCGGGCGGAAGGCAACGGCAAACCACCGCTGTAAATTGCCAAGAAAATCATGGACATGTACACTTTTTCGAACGAAGCAAACAGTATGAAGGGAATCCCTGTCAATGACTCGGAATCCTCGCTCGGTACGACAGTCCATGGGTAGCAGGTGGAGCCGGACCGTTATCAGGCTACTGTCTGCAGCATAACGAAAACAATCACTGAAAATCGGAACATGGAATGTAAGAAAGCTGTTCCAAAAGTGGGAAGCCGGATAATGTGAAGCTGGAATTAAACACGATTGAAGGTAAATATCCTAGGAATATGTGAAACGCGGTGGACGGGCAGCGGTGAGTTCAACAGCGATAGTTTCAAGGTGCTATATTCAGGTGGAGTAAAACACGAACGAAGAGTTGCTATGATACTGCACAGAGAAAACGCGAAGAGCTTGCTAGG